>NW_026277895.1:0-9856 GCF_023373465.1 Oncorhynchus keta | reverse complement strand
AGAGACAGTAGATCTACCTGGTCTGTCATAGTATAATAGAGACAGTAGATCTACCTGGTCTGTCATAGTACAATAGAGACAGTAGATCTAGCTGGTCTGTCATAGTATAATAGAGACAGTAGATCTAGCTGGCTGTTCTGTCATCAAATAATAGACACAGTAGATCTAGCTGGGCTGTCATATTATAATAGAGACAGTAGATCTACCTGGTCTGTCAAATTAGAATAGAGACAGTAGATCTAGCTGGTCTGTCATATTATAATAGAGACAGCAGATCTAGCTAGTCTGTCATAATACAATAGAGACAGTAGATCTACCTGGTCTGTCATAGTATAATAGAGACAGTAGATCTAGCTGGTCTGTCATAGTACAATATAGAAAGTAGATCTAGTTGCTCTGTCATAATATGAGACAATATATCTTGCTGGTCTGTCATAATATAATAGGGACAGTAGATCTAGCTGGTCTGTCATAATATAATAGAGACAGTGTATCTACCAGGTCTGTCATAATATAACAGAGACAGTAGATCTATCTGGTCTGTCATAATATAATAGAGACAGTAGATCTACCTGGTCTGTCATCATATAATAGAGACAGTGTATCTACCAGGTCTGTCATAATTTAACAGATACCGTAGATCTAGCTTGTCTGTCATAATATAATAGAGACAGTAGATCTAGCTGGTCTGTCATATTATAATAGAGACAGTAGATCTAGCTGGTATGTCATAATATAATAGATAATAATAATAATAATAATAATAATAATAATAATAATAATAATAGAGATAGTAGTAGTAGTAGTAGATATAATAGAGATAGTAGATCTAGCTGGTCTGTCATAATACAATAGAGACAGTAGATCTAGCTGGTCTGTCATAATAGAATAGAGACAGTAGATCTAGCTGGTCTGTCATAAGATAATAGAGATTGTAGTCTAACCTGGTCTGTCATAATAGAATAGAGACAGTAGATCTAGCTGGTCTGTCATCAATATAATAGACACAGTAGATCTATCTGGGCTGTCATGTTATAATAGAGACAGTAGATCTACCTGGTCTGTCAAATAGAATAGAGACAGTAGATCTAGCTGGTCTGTCATCAAATAATAGAGACAGTAGATCTAGCTGGTCTGTCATAATATAATAGAGACAGTATATCTACTGGTCTGTCTTAATATAATAGAGACAGTAGATCTAGCTGGTCTGTCATATTATAATAGAGACAGCAGATCTTGCAAGTCTGTCATAATATAATAGAGACAGTAGATCAAGCTGGTCTGTCATAATATAATAGAGACAGTAGATCAAGCTGGTCTGTCATATTATAATAGAGACACTAGATCTAGCTGGTCTGTCATAGTACAATAGAGACATAGAAACAGTAGATCTAGCTGGTCTGTCATAACATAATAGAGACAGTAGATCAAGCTGGTCTGTCATAATATAATAGAGACAGTAGATCTAGCTGGTCTGTCATAGTACAATAGAGACATAGAGACAGTAGATCTAGCTGGTCTGTCATAACATAATAGAGACAGTAGATCAAGCTGGTCTGTCATAATATAATAGAGACAGTAGATCTAGCTGTTCTGTCATCAAATAATAGACACAGTAGATCTAGCTGGGCTGTCATATTATAATAGAGACAGTAGATCTACCTGGTCTGTCAAATTAGAATAGAGACAGTAGATCTAGCTGGTCTGTCATATTATAATAGAGACAGCAGATCTAGCTAGTCTGTCATAATACAATAGAGACAGTAGATCTACCTGGTCTGTCATAGTATAATAGAGACAGTAGATCTAGCTGGTCTGTCATAGTACAATATAGAAAGTAGATCTAGTTGCTCTGTCATAATATGAGACAATATATCTTGCTGGTCTGTCATAATATAATAGGGACAGTAGATCTAGCTGGTCTGTCATAATATAATAGAGACAGTGTATCTACCAGGTCTGTCATAATATAACAGAGACAGTAGATCTATCTGGTCTGTCATAATATAATAGAGACAGTAGATCTACCTGGTCTGTCATAGTATAATAGAGACAGTAGATATAGCTGGTCTGTCATAGTACAATAGAGACATAGAGACAGTAGATCTAGCTGGTCTGTCATAATATAATAGGACAGTAGATCTACCTGGTCTGTCAAATATAATAGAGACAGTGATCTACCTGGTCTGTCAAAATATAACAGAGACAGTAGATCTAGCTGGTCTGTCATAATATAACAGAGACAGTAGATCTACCTGGTATGTCAAAATATAATAGAGACAGTAGATCTAGCTGGTCTGTCATAATATAATAGAGAAAGTAGATCTACTGGTCTGTCATAATATAATAGAGACAGTAGATCTAGCTGGTCTGTCATATTATAATAGAGACAGTAGATCTACCTGGTCTGTCATAGTATAATAGAAACAGTAGAAACAGTATCTAGCTGGTCTGTCATAATACAATAGAGACAGTAGATCTATCTGGTCTGTCATAATATAATAGAGACAGTAGATCTACCTGGTCTGTCATAGTATAATAGAGACAGTATATCTAGCTGGTCTGTCATAGTACAATAGAGACATAGAGACAGTAGATCTAGCTGGTCTGTCATAATATAATAGGGACAGTAGATCTAGCTGGTCTGTCATAATATAATAGAGACAGTAGATCTAGCTGGTCTGTCATATTATAATAGAGACAGTAGATCTAGCTGGTATGACATAATATAATAGAGATAGTAGATCTACCTGGTCTGTCAAATTAGAATAGAGACAGTAGATCTAGCTGGTCTGTCATAATATAATAGTGACAGTGTATCTACCAGGTCTGTCATAATATAATAGAGACAGTAGATCTAGCTGGTCTGTCATCAAATAATAGAGACAGTAGATCTAGCTGGTCTGTCATATTATAATAGAGACAGTAGATCTACCTGGTCTGTCATAGTATAATAGAAACAGTAGATCTAGCTGGTCTGTCATAATACAATAGAGACAGTAGATCTAGCTGGTCTGTCATAATATAATAGAGACAGTGTATCTACCAGGTCTGTCATAATATAACAGAGACAGTAGATCTAGCTGGTCTGTCATAATATAACAGAGACAGTAGATCTACCTGGTATGTCAAAATATAATAGAGACAGTAGATCTAGCTGGTCTGTCATAATATAATAGAGACAGTAGATCTAGCTGGTCTGTCATATTATAATAGAGACAGTAGATCTAGCTGGTATGTCATAATATAATAGAGATAGTAGATCTACCTGGTCTGTCAAATTAGAATAGAGACAGTAGATCTAGCTGGTCTGTCATAATATAATAGAGACAGTGTATCTACCAGGTCTGTCATAATATAATAGAGACAGTAGATCTAGCTGGTCTGTCATCAAATAATAGACACAGTAGATCTATCTGGGCTGTCATATTATAATAGAGACAGTAGATCTACCTGGTCTGTCAAATTAGAATAGAGACAGTAGATCTAGCTGGTCTGTCATCAAATAATAGACACAGTAGATCTAGCTGGTCTGTCATAATATAATAGAGGCAGTATATCTACTTGGTCTGTCTTAATATAATAGAGACAGTAGATCTAGCTGGTCTGTCATATTATAATAGAGACAGTAGATCTACCTGGTCTCTCATAGTATAATAGAAACAGTAGATCTAGCTGGTCTGTCATAATACAATAGAGACAGTAGATCTAGCTGGTCTGTCATAGTATAATAGAGACAGTAGATCTAGCTGGTCTGTCATAATATAATATAATAGGGACAGTAGATCTAGCTGGTCTGTCATAATATAATAGAGACAGTGTATCTACCAGGTCTGTCATAATATAATAG
Source organism: Oncorhynchus keta (assembly GCF_023373465.1). Classification (NCBI taxonomy): domain Eukaryota; kingdom Metazoa; phylum Chordata; class Actinopteri; order Salmoniformes; family Salmonidae; genus Oncorhynchus; species Oncorhynchus keta. Next base: position 6,006 of record NW_026277895.1, on the reverse strand, counting down.
AGACAGTAGATCTAGCTGGTTTGTCATAATATAATAGAGACAGTAGATCTAGCTGGTCTGTCATAGTACAATATAGAAAGTAGATCTAGTTGCTCTGTCATAATATGAGACAATATATCTTGCTGGTCTGTCATAATATAATAGAGTAAGTTGATCTAGCTGGTCTGTCATGATATAATAGAGATAGTAGATCTAGCTGGTCTGTCATAATATAATAGAGACAGTAGATCTAGCTGGTCTGTCATAATATAATAGAGACAGTAGATCTCACCTGTTCTGTCATAGTATAATAGAGACAGTAGATCTAGCTGGTCTGTCATAACATAATAGAGACAGTAGATCAAGAAGGTCTGTCATAATATAATAGAGACAGTAGATCTAGCTGGTCTGTCATAGTACAATAGAGACATAGAGACAGTAGATCTAGCTGGTCTGTCATAACATAATAGAGACAGTAAATCAAGCTGGTCTGTCATAATATAATAGAGACAGTAGATCTAGCTGGTCTGTCATAGTATAATAGAAACAGTAGATCTAGCTGGTCTGTCATAATATAATAGAGACAGTAGATCTAGCTGGTCTGTCATATTATAGTAGAGACAGTAGATCTAGCTGTTCTGTCATAATATAATGGAGATAGTAGATCTAGCTCGTCTGTCATAATACAATAGAGACAGTAGATCTAGCTGGTCTGTCATCATATAATAGAGACAGTAGATCTACCTGGTCTGTCATAGTATAATAGAGACAGTATATCTAGCTGGTCTGTCATAGTACAATAGAGACATAGAGACAGTAGATCTAGCTGGTCTGTCATAATATAATAGGGACAGTAGATCTAGCTGGTCTGTCATAATATAATAGAGACAGTGTATCTACCAGGTCTGTCATAATATAACAGAGACAGTAGATCTAGCTGGTCTGTCATAATATAACAGAGACAGTAGATCTACCTGGTATGTCAAAATATAATAGAGACAGTAGATCTAGCTGGTCTGTCATAATATAATAGAGACAGTAGATCTAGCTGGTCTGTCATATTATAATAGAGACAGTAGATCTAGCTGGTATGACATAATATAATAGAGATAGTAGATCTACCTGGTCTGTCAAATTAGAATAGAGACAGTAGATCTAGCTGGTCTGTCATAATATAATAGTGACAGTGTATCTACCAGGTCTGTCATAATATAATAGAGACAGTAGATCTAGCTGGTCTGTCATCAAATAATAGACACAGTAGATCTATCTGGGCTGTCATATTATAATAGAGACAGTAGATCTACCTGGTCTGTCAAATTAGAATAGAGACAGTAGATCTAGCTGGTCTGTCATCAAATAATAGACACAGTAGATCTAGCTGGTCTGTCATAATATAATAGAGGCAGTATATCTACTTGGTCTGTCTTAATATAATAGAGACAGTAGATCTAGCTGGTCTGTCATATTATAATAGAGACAGTAGATCTACCTGGTCTCTCATAGTATAATAGAAACAGTAGATCTAGCTGGTCTGTCATAATACAATAGAGACAGTAGATCTAGCTGGTCTGTCATAGTATAATAGAGACAGTAGATCTAGCTGGTCTGTCATAGTACAATAGAGACATAGAGACAGTAGATCTAGCTGGTCTGTCATAATATAATAGGGACAGTAGATCTAGCTGGTCTGTCATAATATAATAGAGACAGTGTATCTACCAGGTCTGTCATAATATAATAGAGACAGTAGATCTAGCTGGTTTGTCATAATATAATAGAGACAGTAGATCTAGCTGGTCTGTCATAGTACAATATAGAAAGTAGATCTAGTTGCTCTGTCATAATATGAGACAATATATCTTGCTGGTCTGTCATAATATAATAGAGTAAGTTGATCTAGCTGGTCTGTCATGATATAATAGAGATAGTAGATCTAGCTGGTCTGTCATAATATAATAGAGACAGTAGATCTAGCTGGTCTGTCATAATATAATAGAGACAGTAGATCTCACCTGTTCTGTCATAGTATAATAGAGACAGTAGATCTAGCTGGTCTGTCATAACATAATAGAGACAGTAGATCAAGAAGGTCTGTCATAATATAATAGAGACAGTAGATCTAGCTGGTCTGTCATAGTACAATAGAGACATAGAGACAGTAGATCTAGCTGGTCTGTCATAACATAATAGAGACAGTAAATCAAGCTGGTCTGTCATAATATAATAGAGACAGTAGATCTAGCTGGTCTGTCATAGTATAATAGAAACAGTAGATCTAGCTGGTCTGTCATAATATAATAGAGACAGTAGATCTAGCTGGTCTGTCATATTATAGTAGAGACAGTAGATCTAGCTGTTCTGTCATAATATAATGGAGATAGTAGATCTAGCTCGTCTGTCATAATACAATAGAGACAGTAGATCTAGCTGGTCTGTCATCATATAATAGAGACAGTAGATCTACCTGGTCTGTCATAGTATAATAGAGACAGTATATCTAGCTGGTCTGTCATAGTACAATAGAGACATAGAGACAGTAGATCTAGCTGGTCTGTCATAATATAATAGGGACAGTAGATCTAGCTGGTCTGTCATAATATAATAGAGACAGTGTATCTACCAGGTCTGTCATAATATAACAGAGACAGTAGATCTAGCTGGTCTGTCATAATATAACAGAGACAGTAGATCTACCTGGTATGTCAAAATATAATAGAGACAGTAGATCTAGCTGGTCTGTCATAATATAATAGAGACAGTAGATCTAGCTGGTCTGTCATATTATAATAGAGACAGTAGATCTAGCTGGTATGACATAATATAATAGAGATAGTAGATCTACCTGGTCTGTCAAATTAGAATAGAGACAGTAGATCTAGCTGGTCTGTCATAATATAATAGTGACAGTGTATCTACCAGGTCTGTCATAATATAATAGAGACAGTAGATCTAGCTGGTCTGTCATCAAATAATAGACACAGTAGATCTATCTGGGCTGTCATATTATAATAGAGACAGTAGATCTACCTGGTCTGTCAAATTAGAATAGAGACAGTAGATCTAGCTGGTCTGTCATCAAATAATAGACACAGTAGATCTAGCTGGTCTGTCATAATATAATAGAGGCAGTATATCTACTTGGTCTGTCTTAATATAATAGAGACAGTAGATCTAGCTGGTCTGTCATATTATAATAGAGACAGTAGATCTACCTGGTCTCTCATAAATAATAGAAACAGTAGATCTAGCTGGTCTGTCATAATACAATAGAGACAGTAGATCTAGCTGGTCTGTCATAGTATAATAGAGACAGTAGATCTAGCTGGTCTGTCATAGTACAATAGAGACATAGAGACAGTAGATCTAGCTGGTCTGTCATAATATAATAGGGACAGTAGATCTAGCTGGTCTGTCATAATATAATAGAGACAGTGTATCTACCAGGTCTGTCATAATATAATAGAGACAGTAGATCTAGCTGGTTTGTCATAATATAATAGAGACAGTAGATCTAGCTGGTCTGTCATAGTACAATATAGAAAGTAGATCTAGTTGCTCTGTCATAATATGAGACAATATATCTTGCTGGTCTGTCATAATATAATAGAGTAAGTTGATCTAGCTGGTCTGTCATGATATAATAGAGATAGTAGATCTAGCTGGTCTGTCATAATATAATAGAGACAGTAGATCTAGCTGGTCTGTCATAATATAATAGAGACAGTAGATCTCACCTGTTCTGTCATAGTATAATAGAGACAGTAGATCTAGCTGGTCTGTCATAATATAATAGAGACAGTAGATCAAGAAGGTCTGTCATAATATAATAGAGACAGTAGATCTAGCTGGTCTGTCATAGTACAATAGAGACATAGAGACAGTAGATCTAGCTGGTCTGTCATAACATAATAGAGACAGTAAATCAAGCTGGTCTGTCATAATATAATAGAGACAGTAGATCTAGCTGGTCTGTCATAGTATAATAGAAACAGTAGATCTAGCTGGTCTGTCATAATATAATAGAGACAGTAGATCTAGCTGGTCTGTCATATTATAGTAGAGACAGTAGATCTAGCTGTTCTGTCATAATATAATGGAGATAGTAGATCTAGCTCGTCTGTCATAATACAATAGAGACAGTAGATCTAGCTGGTCTGTCATCATATAATAGAGACAGTGTATCTACCAGGTCTGTCATAATTTAACAGATACCGTAGATCTAGCTTGTCTGTCATAATATAATAGAGACAGTAGATCTAGCTGGTCTGTCATATTATAATAGAGACAGTAGATCTAGCTGGTATGTCATAATATAATAGAGATAGTAGATCTAGCTGGTCTGTCATAATACAATAGAGACAGTAGATCTAGCTGGTCTGTCATAATAGAATAGAGACAGTAGATCTAGCTGGTCTGTCATAAGATAATAGAGATTGTAGTTTAACCTGGTCTGTCATAATAGAATAGAGACAGTAGATCTAGCTGGTCTGTCATAATATAATAGAGACAGTAGATCTACCTGGTCTGTCATAGTACAATAGAGACATAGAGACAGTAGATCTAGCTGGTCTGTCATAACATAATAGAGACAGTAGATCTAGATGGTCTGTCATAAGATAATAGAGATTGTAGTTTAACCTGGTCTGTCATAATAGAATAGAGACAGTAGATCTAGCTGGTCTGTCATAATATAATAGAGACAGTAGATCTACCTGGTCTGTCATAGATTAATAGAGACGCTAGATCTAGCTGGTCTGTCATAGTACAGTAGAGACATAGAAACAGTAGATCTAGCTGGTCTGTCATAACATAATAGAGACAGTAGATCAAGCTGGTCTGTCATAATATAATAGAGACAGTAGATCTAGCTGGTCTGTCATAGTACAATAGAGACATAGAGACAGTAGATCTAGCTGGTCTGTCATAACATAATAGAGACAGTAGATCAAGCTGGTCTGTCATAATATAATAGAGACAGTAGATCTAGCTGGTCTGTCATCAAATAATAGACACAGTAGATCTAGCTGGGCTGTCATATTATAATAGAGACAGTAGATCTACCTGGTCTGTCAAATTAGAATAGAGACAGTAGATCTAGCTGGTCTGTCATATTATAATAGAGACAGCAGATCTAGCTAGTCTGTCATAATACAATAGAGACAGTAGATCTACCTGGTCTGTCATAGTATAATAGAGACAGTAGATCTAGCTGGTCTGTCATAGTACAATATAGAAAGTAGATCTAGTTGCTCTGTCATAATATGAGACAGTATATCTTGCTGGTCTGTCATAATATAATAGAGTAAGTTGATCTAGCTGGTCTGTCATGATATAATAGAGATAGTAGATCTAGCTGGTCTGTCATAATACAATAGAGACAGTAGATCTAGCTGGTCTGTCATAATACAATAGAGACAGTAGATCTAGCTGGTCTGTCATAATATAATAGAGACAGTAGATCAAGCTGGTCTGTCATAATATAATAGAGACAGTAGATCAAGCTGGTCTGTCATAATATAATAGAGACAGTAGATCTAGCTGGTCTGTCATAGTACAATAGAGACATAGAAACAGTAGATCTAGCTGGTCTGTCATAACATAATAGAGACAGTAAATCAAGCTGGTCTGTCATAATATAATAGAGACAGTAGATCTAGCTGGTCTGTCATAGTATAATAGAAACAGTAGATCTAGCTGGTCTGTCATAATATAATAGAGACAGTAGATCTAGCTGGTCTGTCATATTATAGTAGAGACAGTAGATCTAGCTGTTCTGTCATAATATAATGGAGATAGTAGATCTAGCTCTGTCTGTCATAATACAATAGAGACAGTAGATCTAGCTGGTCTGTCATCATATAATAGAGACAGTGTATCTACCAGGTCTGTCATAATTTAACAGATACCGTAGATCTAGCTTGTCTGTCATAATATAATAGAGACAGTAGATCTAGCTGGTCTGTCATATTATAATAGAGACAGTAGATCTAGCTGGTATGTCATAATATAATAGATAATAATAAT
>NW_026277894.1:0-73421 GCF_023373465.1 Oncorhynchus keta | reverse complement strand
ATTCTTCTCGCCAATGCCCAGTCTCTTGACAACAAGGTTGATGAAATCCGGGAGCAAGGGTAGCATTCCAGAGGGACATCAGAGATGTAACGTTCTTTGCTTCACGGAAACATGGCTCACTGGAGAGACGCTATCGGAGGCGGTGCAGCCAGCGGGTTTCTCCACGCATCGCGCCGACAGAAACAAACATCTTTCTGGTAAGAAGAGGGGCGGGGCGTATGCCTTATGGCTAACGAGACATGGTGTGATCAAAGAAACATACAGGAACTCAAATCCTTCTGTTCACCTGATTTAGAATTCCTCACAATCAAATGTCGACCGCATTATCTACCAAGAGAATTCTCTTGATTATAATCACAGCCGTATATATTCCCCCAAGCAGACACATCGATGGCTCTGAATGAACTTTATTTAACTCTTTGCAAACTGGAAACCATTTATCCGGAGGCTGCATTCATTGTAGCTGGGAATTTTAAATAAAGCTAATCTGAAAACAAGACTCCCTAAATTGTATCAGCATATCGTTGCGCAACCAGGGCTGGAAAACCTTTGGCTCATTGTTACTCTAACTTCCGCGACGCATATAAGGCCCTGCCCGCCCTCCTTTCGGAAAAGCTGACCACGACTCCATTTTTGCTGATCCCTGCCTACAGACAGAAACTAAAACAAGAAGCTCCCACACTGAGGTCTGTCCAACGCTGGTCCGACTAACTGATTCCACACTCCAAGACTGCTTCCATCACGTGGGACTGGGATATGTGTTTCGTATTGCGTCAGATAACAACATTGACGAATACGCTGATTCGGTGTGCGAGTTCATTAGAACGTGCGTTGAAGATGTTGTTCCGGTAGCAACGATTAAAAACATTCCTAACCAGAAACCGTGGATTGATGGCATTCGCATGAAACTGAAAGCGAACCACTGCTTTTAATCAGGGCAAGGTGACTGGTAACATGACCGAATACAAACAGTGCAGCTATATACCTCCATAAGGCTATCAAACAAGCTAAGCGTCAGTACAGAGACAAAGTAGAATCTCAATTCAACGGCTCAGACACAAGAGGTATGTGGCAGGGTCTACAGTCAATCGCGGACTACAAGAAGAAAACGGACCAGGATGTCTTGCTCCCAGGCAGACTAAATAACTTTGCCCGCTTTGAGGACAATACAGTGCCACTGACACAGCCTGCAAGGAAAACATGCGGACTCTCTCCTTCACTGCAGCCGAGGTGAGTAAAACATTTAAACGTGTTAACCCTCGCAAGGCTGCAGGCCCAGACGGCATCCCCAGCCGCGCCCTCAGAGCATGCGCAGACCAGCTGGGCGGTGTGTTTACGGACATATTCAATCAATCCCTATACCAGTCTGCTGTTCCCACATGCTTCAAGAGGGCCACCATTGTTCCTGTTCCCAAGAAAGCTAAGGTAACTGAGCTAAACGACTACCGCCCCGTAGCACTCACTTCCGTCATCATGAAGTGCTTTGAGAGACTAGTCAAGGACCATATCACCTCCACCTACCTGACACCCTAGACCCACTCCAATTTGCTTACCGCCCAAATAGGTCCACAGACGATGCAATCTCAACCACACTGCCCTAACCCATCTGGACAAGAGGAATACCTATGTGAGAATGCTGTTCATCGACTACAGCTCGGCATTCAACACCATAGTACCCTCCAAGTTCGTCATCAAGCTCGAGACCCTGGGTCTCGATCCCGCTCCTGTGCAACTGGGTACTGGACTTCCTGACGGGCCGCCCAGGTGGTGAGGGTAGGGCAACAACATCTCCACCCCGCTGATCCTCAACACTGGGGCCCCACAGGTGCGTTCTGAGCCCTCTCCTGTACTCCTGTTCACCACGACTACGTGGCCACGCACGCCTCCAACTCAATCATCAAGTTTGCGGACGACACAACAGTGGTAGGCTTGATTACCAACAACGACGAGACGGCCTACAGGGAGGAGGTGAGGGCCCTCGGAGTGTGGTGTCAGGAAAATAACCTCACACTCAACGTCAACAAAACTAAGGAGATGATTGTGGACTTCAGGAAACAGCAGAGGGAACACCCCCTATCCACATCGATGGAACAGTAGTGGAGAGGGTAGTAAGTTTAAGTTCCTCGGCATACACATCACAGACAAACTGAATTGGTCCACCAGACAGCATCATGAAGAAGGCAGCCTCTTCAACCTCAGGAGGCTGAAGAAATTTGGCTTATCACCAAGAGCACTCACAAACTCTACAGATGCACAATCGAGAGCATCCTGGCGGGCTGTATCACCGCCTGGTATGCATCACCGGGGGCAAACTACCTGCCTCCAGGACACCTACACCACCCGATGTTACAGGAAGGCCATAAAGATCATCAAGGACAACAACCACCCGAGCCACTGCCTGTTCACCCCGCTATCATCCAGAAGGCGAGGTCAGTACAGGTGCATCAAAGCTGGGACCGAGAGACTGAAAAACAGCTTCTATCTCAAGGCCATCAGACTGTTAAACAGCCACCACTAACATTGAGTGGCTGCTGCCAACACACTGACACTGACTCAACTCCAACCACTTTAATAATGGGAATTGATGGGAAATGATGTAAAATATATCACTAGCCACTTTAAACAATGCTACCTAATATGATGTTACATACCCTACATTATTCATCTCATATGCATACGTATATACTGTACTCTATATCATCTACTGCATCCTTATGTAATACATGTATCACTAGCCATTTAACTATGCCACTTTGTTTACATACTCATCTCATATGTATATACTGTACTCGATACCATCTACTGTATCTTGCCTATGCTGCTCTGTACCATCACTCATTCATATATCTTTATGTACATATTCTTTATCCTTACACTGTGTATAAGACAGTAGTTTGGAATTGTTAGTTAGATTACTTGTTGGTTATTACGGCATTGTCGGAATTAGAAGCACAAGCATTTCGCTACATTCGCATTAACATCTGCTAACCATGTGTATGTGACAAATAAAATTAGATTTGATTTGATTTGATACTTCGTTTTATTAGTAGTTGGTGTGTAACTAAACCCGGTCTGACATAATAAGGTGTGACCATGACATGTGACAGAACATGTACTCACCAAAAGCAGGATCCTCCTCCTCCTTCACTATGACCTTCAGTCCTGGTACACCATCTTCAGCTTGACCCAGGCTCTCTCCAGCATGTGACAGTTGGAGCCCACCACTAGGGGCAGCGTAACGGTCTCTTCCGCATGCGCCTGCTTCCTGTGTCTCCTCAGACTGGAGGCAGTGAAGAAGTCCCTTGTGACAGTAGGGGCAGCGGTAACCTTACCCCGGTGTGTCCTCTGGTGTGCCCTTAGGAACCCCGGCTGGGTGAAACTCTTCCTGCACTCGGGAGCAGCTGTACGGTCTCTCCTCGGAGAAGCTCTGCTGGTGTCTCTTCAGGTCTCCCAGGAAGAGGAACCTTTTACCACAGTCGGGGCAGGGGTGTGGTCTCTCCTTGATGTGTACCTACACCCCCCCCGGACCCCATTGGAAATAAGTGTATTTAAATTAAACATTTTTTTTTAACGATCAGAGTTTTTGCTTTGGACAATAAGTGCTCAATCTACAAAACTTGAAATGCACAATTATTATTAAAAACATTTTTTTTTTTTTTTGGGGGGTTGTACAAACATTGGCTAATGAATGAAAATACCCTAAATATATTGTTTGACTAAAGTGATCCTTTAACATGGAATCTGCATTTGGTGGAACTGCCACGTCCATTTAGGATATTACAATAATAAAGAAGTTACTGAAAACGATGAACACTTTACTTTTCCCTCGGACATCATTGCACGCGCTAGAACACCATATTTGTTGGTGCGCTGCTGGACCCTCAACAACATTAGCGCCTGGGTGAACAGTCTGGGTGAACAGTCTGGGTGAACAGTCTGGGTGAACGGTCTGGGTCAGTCTGGGTGAACAGTCTGGGTGAACAGTCTGGGTCAACAGTCTGGGTCAACAGTCTGGGTGAACAGTCTGGGTCAACAGTCTGGGTCAACAGTCTGGGTGAACAGTGCCAGTTTCCCCGTTGGGTGAACGGTCTGGGTGAACAGTCTTTAACACTTTGATTGTCCTCTGGGTGATTTGAACTGATGGAGTGAACAGCCTTTCTTGAAATGTTTTTAAATTGAACAACAGTCTTAAATCTGGGTGAAGTCTGGGTGAACAGCCTGGGTGGGAGCCTGGGTGAACATCTGGGTGAATGCCAAATGTCTGGGTGAACGGGTCTGGTGAACGGTCTATGATATGGGTGATCCTGGGTGAACGGTCTGGGTGAACGGTCCCAAATGGGTCAACAGTTGACAAGATCCCAATGGGTAACAGTGGCATCCCATTTGGGACTTTAACACTTTTTGACCAGAGCCCAATGGTAAAGAAATAGGGGATACATCCAAATGTTCCTGGGACCCATACTCCCAAATTTTTGACAAGATCCCAATGGTAATAGGATCCCATTTGGGACATACTTTTGACCAGAGCCCAATGGTAATAGGATCCCATTTGGGACGCAGTCAAATCAACTGAACCTACCCTCTGGTGTGACTCCATGTAGCCCCGGGCTGAGAAGCGTTGACCACAGTCTGACAGGAGAAGGGCTTCTCTCCCCTGTGGGTGGTCAGGTGGACACGCAGCTTTGTAGAAGGTAGAGAACTGCTCTCCGCACTTCTGACAGGTGTTGGAAGTGTTGTTGTGGTTCTGCTGGTGTTGGACAGGTAGTCCTCCCGGTGTAGAGGGGACGGAGCTGGGGAGGAGGCAGGACTGTCTCCTGTGGGAATGAGAGAAGGTTTACTCTCTCCTGGGAGGAGGGGCAGGACTAATATATATATATATTCTGCCTGCGACTATGGAACCCTGACCTGTTCACCAGACATGCTACCTTCCCGGATCTGCTGTTTTGGACTCTCTCTCTCTACCACACCTGCTGTCTCTAACTGAAAGCTCAGCTATGAAAAGCCAACTGACATTTACTCCTGAGGTGCACCCTCTACAACCACTGTGATTATTATTATTATTATTTGACCATGCTGGTCATCTATGAACGCTTTGAACGTCTTGGCCATGTACTGTTATAATCTCCACCCGGCACAGCCAGAAGAGGACTGGCCACCCCTCTTAGCCTGGTTCCTCTCTAGGTTTCTTTCTAGGTTCCTGCCTTTCTAGGGAGTACCTCCTAGCCACCGTGCTTCAACATCAGCATTGCTGTTTGGGGTTTTAGGCTGGGATTCTATACAGCACTTTGTGACATCGGCTGATGTAAAAGGGCTTTATTTGATTGATTGGTTAGACCAGAACCATTTTTAGACAGCTGGGCGATTGAGGCTTGCATTCTATGGAGCCATGTTAGCACCCCAGAACCATGTGCTTTAGACAGCTGGGCGATTTAAGGCCATTAGCACATTAGCATAACCCATGCATTAGCATAACCCATGAGCACTCCATTCGCACATTAGCATAACTATGTTAGAGCATAACCCATGTTAGCACCCCATTAGCATAACCCATGTTAGCACTCCATTAGCACCCATGTTAGCACCCCATTAGCATAACCCATGTTAGCACTCCATTAGCACTCCATTAGCATAACCCATGTTAGCACCCCATTAGCATAACCCATGTTAGCACTCCATTCGCACTCCATTAGCATAACCCATGTTAGCACCCCATTAGCATAACCCGTGTTAGCACTCCATTAGCACCCCATTAGCATAACCCATGTTAGCACATCATTAGCATAACATGGGAAACATTTAAATAATTCTGTCACTATGTCTAGAATTAGAACAAAATTACAATTTCCAAGTTGGTCCAACGCTCTAAATATATGTCTCTGGGTTAGACCAGTGGCCACCAGACCTGGGTTCAAATACTATCTGAAATCTTTCAGATACTGTTTGCGTTTGCTCTAGCTTGCCAGGAGTACCAGATGGGCGGGGTTGCGTTTTTTTTGCGTCTACTCTTATTGGTTCCATTGCGCAAGACTTCTATTCTTATTGGTTCAATTAAGCCCAATTAGTCCCCAGATAAAGTATTTGGAATGACTTCAAATACACTAAACAAAAATATAAAACGCAACATGTCAAGTTTTGGTCCCATGTTTCACGACCTGAAATAAAATATCCCAGAAATTTCCCATAAAAGCTTATTTCTCTCACATTTTGTGCATAAATTTGTTTACATCCTGTTAGTGAGCATTTCTCCTTTGCCAGATAATCCATCCACCTGACAGTGTGGCATATCAAGAAGCTGATTAAAAACTTCTTATGGCTGCAGGGGCAGTATTGAGTAGCTTGGATGAAAGGTGCGCAGAGGTGCCCAGAGTAAACGACCTGCTCCTCAGTCTCAGTTGATAATATATGCATATTACTATTAATATTGATAGAAAACACTCTGAAGTTTCTAAAACTGTTTGAATGATGTCTGTGAGTATAACAGAACTCATATGGCAGGCAAAAAACCTGAGAAGAAATCCAAACAGGAAGTGAGAAATCTGAGGTTGGTCGATTTTAAACCCAGGCCCTATTGAATTCACAGTGGGATATGGATGAAGTTGCACTTCCTAGGGCTTCCACGAGATGTCAACCGTCTTTAGAAACTTGAATGAGGCATCTACTGTGTTGTGCCTGAATAAGAGGTGAATGAGTCAGGTTACTAGCAGAGAGCCATTTCCTGGTCACGCGTATTCACATGATATCGACCTGCATTCCATTGCTTCTCTAGACACAAAGGAATTCTCCAGTTGGAACTTTAAGATTTATTGAAGATTTATGATAACAAACCCTAAAGATTGATTATATACTTAGTTTGAAATGTTTCTTCACCTGTAATAACTTTTTGAAGTTTTTTTGTCCGATCTGCACCTGAAAGTTTGGATATGTGTACCTAACGCGCCAACAAAAAGTAGCTACTTGGACATAAATAATAGACACTATCGAACAAATCAAGCATTTATTGTGGAACTAGGATTCCTGTGAGTGCATTCTGATGAAGATCATCAAAGGTAAGGGAATATTTATAATGTGATTTCTTTGTTTCTGTTGACTCCAACATGGGGAAAATTGTATTTATTTTCTGAGAGCCTTCTCAGATTATTCCGTTTGAGGACAATACAGTTTAAATATCTGCAGACTCTCCTTGCATTAAGGAGAGGTATATCTATAATTCCATGTGTATAACTTGTATTATCATCTACATTAATGATGAGTATTTCTGTTGAATTGATGTGGCTATGCAAAAATCACTTGATGTTTTTGGAACTAGTAAACGACCTCAACCTGACACCTAAACTCAGATTTTTTTTTTATATAAATATGTCCAAGACTTTATCAAACAAAACATACATGTATTGTGTCACATGAAGTCCTATGAGTGTCATCTGATGAAGATCATCAAAAGGTTAGTGATTCATTTTATCTCTTTGTGCTTTTTGTGACTCCTCTCTTTGGCAGTTTTTCTTTGGCTTGGTGGTGACCTAACATAATCGTTTGTGGTGCTTTCCCTCTAAAGCCTATTTGAAATTGGACACTGTGGTGGGATTAACAACAAGATTACCTTTAAAACGGTATAAGATACATGTATGTTTGAGGAATTTTAATTATGAGATTTCTGTTGTTTTGAAAATTTGGCGCCTGTACTTTCACTGGCTGTTGTGGACATATCATCCCGTTAACGGGATTGCAGCCCTAAGAGGTTTTAATTAAACAGCATGATCATTACAGAGGTGCACCTTGTGCTGGGGACATCAAAAGGCCACTCAAATGTACAAATGCCCTGTTTTGTCAGGAAGGCAAAACAATGCCACAGATGTCTCAAGTTTTGAAGGAGTGTGAAATTGGCATGCTGACTGCAGGAATGTTCACCACATCTGTTGCCAGAGAATTTAATCTAAAATTTTAATGAAAATTTGGCAATGATGTACATCCAACCAATGCCTTACAACCCTAATTATTCATCACGCATATAACCACTGACCTCCACATCCTTATGTAATACAACCAGCCACCAGGACAGATGATGAAACTGTACTCTATATCATTTGCACAAGAATACATGTAAAGAATTTCTGCATGAACTATGTATATACCCGCGAAACACCGTCTCAGCTCCCATTCAAGCTAATTTGCGTGCTCGTTGTCCTCACCAGGGTCTCGACCTGTTCATAAGACAAATTTGTTGCTTGACCCACTGTTGACACAGGGGTACAGAACCCTTGTTGGGGCGTATTCAGTGGGTACTGGCTCAACTAAAAAATAAACATTATGGCAAAGAATTCCTTGTCTTAATCTTTTATTTTTATTGGCCAGTCTGATGATAATCACTTGCATTTTCTTTGCGTAACTCTGCCTAGATAAACTTTAAAAGCATCCCTGTAGTTCCTTCACTGCTGACGTTGAGACTGGTGTTTTGATCGGGTACTATGACTCCTCTCTGAAGCTGCAACTGGACACTCTAATGTACTTTCAAAAATTTGAAGTTGGACACCGGGGATTAACCCACTTTTCTATTCATGTATGTTTTTAGAGCCAGTTCTGTTCTGTGAAGGGAATAGTACACAGTGTTGTACAAGATTTTAGAAACAGATTCTACAGAGGTAATTGCAAAAGGCTCTCCAGTTTGGAATAGTCTTCAGATTTCTCAATTTGAACAAGAATAGCTGACATGAGAAGAAGAAAGTGCTTTGTTTCTCCATTTTGAGCCTGTCCGTCTCCCCTTCATCTACACTGATGAAACTGTGGGTGAATGAGGTGTCTAAAAGTGCTTTGTTTCTGGCCATTTCCAAGTTGCCTGTTTCACAGTCTCCCTTTGCACAAATGCTGATGCTCAAAAACCCACTTAGTCACAAAGAAGGCAAGTTTTATTGCTTCTTTAAATCTTTTATTTTTATTGCCAGTCAATGGCATTTTCAGCTGTGCTAACATAATTCAAAAGGGTTTTCTAATGATCAATTAGCATTTTAAATTGATAAACTTGGATTAATTTATTTGTCAAATTATGGTGGAAAATAAGTATTTGGTCAATAACAAAAGTTTCTCAATTCATCTCAAGAATAGACAAGAATTTTATATACCCTTTGTTGGCAATCTACACTGATTGAAGAGGATTTAACAAGCCAGAAATCTTGCTTGTTTGTAGCTGACCAAATACTTATTTTCATCATAATTTAAATTGAAATAGGATTTATTAAAATTATGGTTTTCTGAAGAGGAATAAAAGACTCAATAAGGATGCTTTCAGCTGGATTCTGGTCAGTCTGTGTTTTCATTTAAAAATATTGCTATTTTATTTAACTAGTCATAGTTGAAGTGTACCTAGATGAAAATTACAGGCCTCTCTCATCTTTTTTATGGGAGAACTACACAATTGGTGGCTGACTAAATACTTTTTGCCCCACTGTGTGTGTGTGTGTGTATATATATATCATGGAAAGAGCTGGTGTTCTTAATGTTTTGTACACTCAGTGTATATTGTGGACCTCAAAGGGCCAGCAACTCACTTGAACATGTTTTGCATAGCAGCAACATGTCTTCCTAAACCACCCGTCAGTACCTTGAGGTACTACGGCCCTTTATCAATGGGGGCCGGCTGGGTGATTTATGGAACTTGAACATGATTTGCATAGTAGCAACATGTCTTCCTAGACCACCTGTCAGTACCTTGAGCCCGACGGACATCCTCTTGCTCTGGCTGCACATCCACTACAGCCTGAAGTTTAGAATTCTAAAATGAGGCAACAATGAGAAGTTAAAGACAGTTAAAACCTGTTGAGAAGTTATTGTACAGCTTGTTGTCTTGGAGTCGTGTCTCAAATAGCACCCTAATCCCTATATTGTGCACTACTTTTTACCAGGCACCAGAACCAATCCCTATTCCCTAAATAGTATACTACCTTTGACCAGGGCCCATAGGGCTGAGTAACTGATTATAGCCAGCTCCTGTCAAAAGTAGTGCACTATATAAGGAGTAGGTGCCAATTGAGACACAGCCCTAGTCCTCCCCACCTTGTTACTAGTATCGTCCTGTTGGACAAGCAGCTCCTGTTGGTGTGGCAGCACATCTTCAGCAGCTCTTAGTCTAGTCGACCTCTCAGCGTGACCCCTTCCGTGTCTCAACAAGGCTCCTGATTGGTAGAAGCTCTTCCCACAGTCAGGTGCAAGGCAGCGGTAGGGCTTCTCCCGTGTGGCTCTTCTGGTGTATCCTAAAGGAGGACTGCTGAGAGAAGCTCTTCCCACACACGGTGCAGTGGGACAGCTTCTCTCCCGTGTGGGTCTTCATGTGTCGGTCCCGGGACTGTTTTGTAGTGAAGAGTCGTCCACACACAGAGCAAGGGAAAGACTTCTTAGTGGATGATGTTGTGTTGTCGAGGTTGTTCTGTTGTACTACAGGGACATCAGACTCGCACCACACTCCTCTCTCTTCCGCTGAAACCTTTGAGGCCAGTGTTTCACGGTGATGGAGATAATCGTGGTTTTCCAACACCATCTCCCGCTGGCTCAACAGTGAGCTCTGGTCACCATGGTTGCAGTCAGCTCCAGCATTGTGGCGAAGAGGAGACAGGTTGGACACTTGGTCTACAGACTCCTGTAGCAGAGAACAGCACAGGCAAGGCTTCACCCTTACAGGTAAACAATTTAAACAAATTCAGCACTTGGTTCAGTCTAGTCCGCTGGACCCTGAGTTAGGAACATCACTACACTGCTGTGCTGTATCGTCTCCTGCCGGATACTAAAGTTTAAAAAAACTCAAATCAAGAAGTTGTTGCTGTTTTTGTTCATATTGCGAAACAACACAGTTAACGCTACACACATAAAAAGGTGACTATGTGATTAGCTAAAAACGACATTGTTATTACAACCAACAATTCAACTGACAGCAGACACTAGTTAGCATCGGCGACAAGCCAGCAAGCGAGCTACATGAAATATTTACACTCATATATATTGAAAGAAAGCGGTTCCTTCCCCCCCCCCAGACTAGTTTCCTGTCACCTCATCCATGATGTGTTGTTTAAGATGGTCCCACCGGGCAGGAATATCACAGGGATGACATACGGGTCATCAGCAGGTCGGGAAAGTTGTCATGTCAACCAGGACAGGGGTCGGGAAAGTTGTCATGTCAACCAGGACAGGGCCACGGCTAACGGTAGCTAAACCTGTTAACCTGTTAAGTCTGTTGCCCAGGACAACACATATGACGGTGATCTCCAAAAGTCGCCGTTCAACGAAGTCCCGTGGCCGATGATCGTCAGACAAAAGCGAAGTTCATAGCTGAATAGTTGTATTAGCAAATGGGAAGATAAGAAGCTACCATCCGCCAACTATAAACTCGCTAGCTTAACAGTAAAAAAAAAAGACAGAAGTAAAAGATAAATCACAAGCGGTAGTTGATTACTCTCGTCTAGATGGTCACGTCTGACGACACTGAGGCGGAAGCCGGAAGAAAAACAACAACCGGTTTGTTTCATATTCTGAGCTTCTTCTTTTTTTTCAAAGAGCACTACTATATACAATGGACGTGGTGGTGAGTAGATAACAATAAACTCAAATATAACATTTATAATGTTTCGAAGGTGGACGTATGTTTTTTTTTTGTCTGCTCAGTTCAGTGGTTCTGAACAAAGCAGCAGTTTCCTTGCCCGGTGGAAGCAGTCTAATCGATACGTTTCAACATATTTCCCGTTACAGAAGTGAAGTGAAATAGCTAGAATGGTGATATGCAGCGACCATGTTGGTGCGAGCAGTTTCCATCAATGAATATGTATAGAGATGCATGTTCAGGCATGATGTAGAATAAACCAGAATCTGGGTTTACGAAGGAGTCAGTTGAATATTGCGATTATCCTTTAAGCCCAGGAAACAGCCATTCAACTTGCCATTCACACATTTTTCAAACTTAATCATGTTAAAATATGTTCGGTACCTACCAAAGAATTGAGTTAAACTGAACAACTATATTAAACTGAACAACTATATTCATCACATGGCCGGCATGTGCTTAGAAAAATGTTAAAGTAAATATATATATTAAAGTTTAAAATATATATACGCACACTAAAGAAAGCTACATGTAACCATAAAAATGCTTTGTCTGGAAATAATTGTAGTGACAAATCCACTTCTGTTTTCTTCTCTCTCAGGAGACCAAACTCACAGGGTCCCCTGGGCCCAAAGGTATCCATGGAGACCAAGTAATGCAGACCCTGAGGGGGGTGAAGCAGGAGGACTGTGGGCCCCTAACAACACCCCTAACAACGTACCTGAGTTTTGCTCATGTGAAAACAGAAGAAGAGGAGGAAGAGATATGGGGTGTGGCTCACCCAAGTACAGGTGCTCTTGCCTCCTCTCTCTTTGATTTGTTTATTTACAACTTGCCGTGATTTAAATCTTGTGTGTTTCCTTCAGGGTTGTTCAACGTCAAAAAGGAGGAAGAGGAAGAAGCCATAATATATCCTATACAGCCTAGTGAGTACAGCATCACAGAGGAGTCATAGTATATCCTATACAGCATCACAGAGGAGTCATAGTATATCCTATACAGCATCACAGAGGAGCCATAATATATCCTATACAGCCTAGTGAGTACAGCATCACAGAGGAGTCATAGTATATCCTATACAGCCTAGTGAGTACAGCATCACAGAGGAGCCATAGTATATCCTGTACAGCATCACAGAGGAGCCATAGTATATCCTGTACAGCATCACAGAGGAGCCATAGTATATCCTATACAGCATCACAGAGGAGCCATAGTATATCCTATACAGCATCACAGAGGAGTCATAGTATATCCTATACAGACTAGTGAGGACAGCATCACAGAGGAGTCATAGTATATCCTATACAGCATCACAGAGGAGCCATAGTATATCCTATACAGACTAGTGAGGACAGCATCACAGAGGAGTCATAGTATATCCTGTACAGCATCACAGAGGAGCCATAGTATATCCTATACAGCATCACAGAGGAGCCATAGTATATCCTGTACAGCATCACAGAGGAGCCATAGTATATCCTGTACAGCATCACAGAGGAGCCATAGTATATCCTATACAGCATCACAGAGGAGCCATAGTATATCCTGTACAGCATCACAGAGGAGCCATAGTATATCCTGTACAGCATCACAGAGGAGCCATAGTATATCCTGTACAGCATCACAGAGGAGCCATAGTATATCCTATACAGCATCACAGAGGAGCCATAGTATATCCTATACAGCATCACAGAGGAGCCATAGTATATCCTATACAGACTAGTGAGTACCTAGCATCACAGAGGAGCCATAGTATATCCTATACAACATCACAGAGGAGTCATAGTATATCCTATACAGACTAGTGAGTACAGCATCACAGAGGAGCCATAGTATATCCTATACAGCATCACAGAGGAGTATATCCTATACAGCATCACAGAGGAGCCATAGTATATCCTATACAGCATCACAGAGGAGCCATAATATATCCTATACAGCATCACAGAGGAGCCATAGGTACAGCATCACATAGGAGCCATAGTATATCCTATACAGCATCACAGAGGAGCCATAATATATCCTATACAGCATCACAGAGGAGCCATAGTATATCCTATACAGCACCACAGAGGAGTCATAGTATATCCTATACAGACTATCAGCAGAGGAGTCATAGTATATCCTATACAGACTAGTGAGTACAGCATCACAGAGGAGCCATAGTATATCCTATACAGACTAGTGAGTACAGCATCACAGAGGAGCCATAGTATATCCTATACAGCATCACAGAGGAGTCATAGTATATCCTATACAGCATCACAGAGGAGTCATAGTATATCCTATACAGCATCACAGAGGAGCATAGTATATCCTATACAGCATCACAGAGGAGTCATAGTATATCCTATACAGCATCACAGAGGAGCCATAGTATATCCTATACAACATCACAGAGGAGTCATAGTATATCCTATACAGACTAGTGAGTACAGCATCACAGAGGAGTCATAGTATATCCTATACAGCATCACAGAGGAGTCATCCTACAGCATCAGAGGAGCCATAGTATATCCTATAATATATCCTATACAGACAGAGGAGTCATAGAGCATCACAGAGGAGTCATAGTATATCCTATACAGAGGAGCTAGTATATCCTACAGCATCACAGAGGAGTCATAGTATATCCTATACAGACTAGTGAGTACAGCATCACAGAGGAGCCATAGTATATCCTATACAGACATGAGTACAACATCAGAGGGAGTCATAGTATATCCTATACAGCATCACAGAGAGGAGTCATAGTATATCCTATACAGCATCACAGAGGAGTCATAGTATATCCTATACAGACTAGTGAGTACAGCATCACAGAGGAGCCATAGTATATCCTATACAGACTAGTGAGTACTCACAGAGGAGCCATAGTATATCCTATACAGACTAGTGAGTACAGCATCACAGAGGAGTCATAGTATATCCTATACAGACTAGTGAGTACAGCATCACAGAGGAGCCATAGTATATCCTATACAGACTAGTGAGTACAGCATCACAGAGGAGTCATAGTATATCCTATACAGACTAGTGAGTACAACATCACAGAGGAGCCATAGTATATCCTATACAGCATCACAGAGGAGTCATAGTATATCCTATACAGACATCACAGAGGAGTCAGTATATCCTATACAGCATCACAGAGGAGCATCCTATACAGCATCACAGAGGAGCAGATCACAGGAGTCATAGTATATCCTATACAGCATCACAGAGGAGTCACCTAGCATCACAGAGGAGTCATAGTATATCCTATACAGCATCACAGAGGAGCCATAGTATATCCTATACAGCATCACAGAGGAGTCATAGTATATCCTGTACAGCATCACAGAGGAGTCATAGTATATCCTATACAGCATCACAGAGGAGCCATAATATATCCTATACAGCATCACAGAGGAGTCATAGTATATCCTATACAGCATCACAGAGGAGCCATAATATATCCTATACAGCATCACAGAGGAGCTACCATGGCGTTACTAAGCCTCTTATCTGACCTGAGATTTCTCTGTTCCCTCAGATGACAACCCAAGCCCTACTTCTGACCTTACCAGCCACAGTTCTGACGACTCCAGCCCTGACAATGGCCCTAGAGCCACCCCTGACAATGGCCCTAGAGCCACCCCTGACAAGAACAACCCCCACCATAACAGCGACCCCAGGTCTGGCCCTGCCGGTGGAGGGGCATCGGACAAGGACCCTGCATCCAGAGAGGAAGACGAGGAGGGAGAGGAGAGGAGCCCCCAGATCTCAGCAAACCCAGGGACTAAGCCCAACAAGACCAAAGGCGGTCGTCAGAGGCCGTTCCCCTGCTCTCGGTGTGGGAAGCGTTTATCCACCACTGTTAGCTTAGACAAACACCAGGTCATCCACACCCGACTGAGACCGTACCCCTGCTCCGTACCGGCCTGCGCCAAGAGGTTCTGCTCACCAGCCGAGCTGAAGAGACACACACTCACACACACAGGTTTCTTTAACTTTGGTTCCTTTCGAAAGTATTCAGTATTCAGTATTCAGTATTCAGTATTCAGTATTCGGGTTCTCAACCAATCTGGTCAATAAATAGTTTTGCCACAAGTTCTGTCCACTTTTTTTGGGGGTTGAATTGTTTTAAGGTCGTTCTGGTGAACCTTTTCTAAAGGCATTCAATCATCAGACAATCAAGTTCAATACGTTGTGTGTTTTGTGTTCTCACCCAATACAGGGGAGAGACCCTTCCCCTGTCCAGACTGTGACAAGAGCTTCACCATACTGGCTGCTTTAAAGACCCACCTGAGAACACACACTGGAGAGAGACCTTACGTCTGTGAGGTGTGTGGGAAGGTTGGTTCTGTTTATTAAATCTCTAAAGACCCACCAGAGAACACACACAGGAGAGAGACCCTACGTCTGTGAGGTGTGTGGGAAGGTTGGTTCTGTTTATTAAATCTTTAAAGACCCACCAGAGAACACACACTGGAGAGAGACCCTACGTCTGTGAGGTGTGTGGGAAGGTTGGTTCTGTTTATTAAATCTCTAAAGACCCACCAGAGAACACACACAGGAGAGAGACCGTACGTCTGTGAGGTGTGTGGGAAGGTTGGTTCTGTTTATTAAATCTCTAAAGACCCACCAGAGAACACACACAGGAGAGAGACCTTACGTCTGTGAGGTGTGTGGGAAGGTTGGTTCTGTTTATTAAATCTCTAAAGACCCACCAGAGAACACACACAGGAGAGAGACCTTACGTCTGTGAGGTGTGTGGGAAGGTTGATTATTTTTATTAAATCTCTTTTACTGATGGTTTGCTTTTACTTTTTGTCATTTGATTGTTTTTACTGTAAAGAGTGTTGCACATTTAAAATACATTTTGTAGTAATTTATAGTTTTTTATGGACAGTGATAGTCTGAATGTATAGGGGAGACAGATACAGAGAGAGAGAGGATTCGTACCCATGTCGCCAGGTGTATAAACTGAGTGTACAAAACAGTGTGAACACCTGCTCTTTCCATGACAGACTGACCAGGTGAATCCAGGTGAAAGCTATGATCCCTTATTGATGTCTCTTGTTAAATCCACTTCAATCAGTGTAGATGAAGGAGAGGAGACGGTTTAAAGAAGGATTGTTAAGCCTCGAGACAAAATATTTAAGTGCCTTTGAACGGAGTATTGAGGTAGGTGCCAGGTAGGTGCCAGGTAGATGCCAGGTAGGTGCCAGGTAGGTGCCAGGTAGATGCCAGGTACACCGGTTTGAGTGTGTCAAGATACCGCAACGCTGCTGGGTTTTTCACGCTCAACAATTTCCTGTTGAACCACCCAAAGCACATTCAACCAACATGACACAACTGTGGGAAGCATTAGAGTCAACATGGGCCAGCATCCCTGTGGAACTCTTATTGTAGAGGCCACGCCCCCAAGGAAGTGAGGCTGTTCTAAGGGCAACTCAATATTAGCAAGACGTTCCTAATGTTTTGTGCACTCAGTGTAAATACTCCAGACTAAAGAGTGTTGTGATTTTAAATGCACTTTAAATTTGATTTGATTTTTAAGGGCTTCGCCCAAACGGGGAACCTGAAATCCCACGAGCGCAGGCACACCGGAGAGAGACCGTTCTCCTGCTCCTTCTGTGGGAAGACCTTTGTAGAGTCTGGCCATCTGAAGAAGCACCAGCGTATCCATACAGGAGAGAAGCCGTACCACTGCAGCAGCTGCCCCATGAAGTTCCCTTCCTCCAGCGAGCTCAGGTAACTCAGGGCCTGTAGTCATAATCCGTCTGAGTAGGAGTGCTGATTTAGGATCCGTTTTTGTCTTTTAGATTAAAATGACTGGATCGAGGGATCTGATCCTAGATCAGCTCTCCTATTGGATCTGTTCTGAACAACTTCACATGTACAAGGGGACCTGATCCTAGATCAGCTCTCCTATTGGATCTGATCCTAGATCAGCTCTCCTATTGGATCTGAACAACATCACATGTACAAGGGGACCTGATCCTAGATCAGCTCTCCTATTGGATCTGAACAACATCACATGTACAAGGGGACCTGATCCTAGATCAGCTCTCCTATTGGATCTGAACAACATCACATGTACAGGGGATCTGATCCTAGATCAGCTCTCCTATTGGATCTGAACAACATCACATGTACAAGGGGATCTGATCCTAGATCAGCTCTCCTATTGGATCTGATCCTAGATCAGCTCTCCTATTGGATCTGAACAACATCACATGTACAAGATGACCTGATCCTAGATCAGCTCTCCTATTGGATCTGATCCTAGATCAGCACTCCTATTGGATCTGAACAACATCGCATGTACAAGATGACCTGATCCTAGATCAGCTCTCCTATTGGATCTGAACAACATCACATGTACAAGGGGACCTGATCCTAGATCAGCTCTCCTATTGGATCTGAACAACATCACATGTACAAGGGGACCTGATCCTAGATCAGCTCTCCTATTGGATCTGAACAACATCACATGTACAAGGGGACCTGATCCTAGATCAGCTCTCCTATTGGATCTGAACAACATCATAAGTACAGGGGATCTGATCCTAGATCAGCTCTCCTACTTTGAGATGCTTTATGAGTATGGGCCCATGTGTTACTCACCTGATAACGTAATAACCACCGGACATTGTAACAAGTTACTACGTTTTTATCTGGAGAAAGTTATTATTAAGTCATCTGTTTGTTTTATTACGACATCCGTTATGTCGTCATTTATTTCATTAAACTGTATTTTCTGTTGTTATGATTCAATGTTGTCATGTCTTTAAAAAAAAATGTTTTAACTGTCACAAACCAAGTTCCTGTTGTGGGATATTCAAGTGAACTAGAACTACTAGTACTTAACCAGTCAATGTCCCGTTGTGGGATATTCAAGTGAACTTGAACTACTAGTACTTAACCAGTCAATGTCCCGTTGTGGGATATTCAAGTGAACTTGAACTACTGGTTCATGTATTATCTGTTGCTCCAGGGTCCATGAGAAGATCCACAGCCAGGAGAAACCTCACAGCTGTTCCTACTGCGACAAGGCATTCAAACAGCTGTCCAACCTCAAGCTCCACCAGAGAATACACTCTGACCAGAAGCCTTACGCCTGCTCCTACTGCGACAAGACCTTCCGTGCTCAGGGGACCTTAAAGGTACAATATAGTTGTGGATTTTATTTCAGTTACACAACATAATACTTGCTATTTACTATATACTGAAATTCTTACTAATTAATACAATTTATATTGTGTATTTTTTTTTTTTACTTTGAAGGTGCACCTGAGGACTCACACAGGAGAGAGGCCTTACCCCTGCTCCGACTGTGACAAGCGTTTCATCACGTCCTCAGAGTTGAAGGTGCACCAGAGGATTCACACGGGAGAGAAGCCCTTCTACTGCTACGACTGTGGGAAGAGTTACTATCAGCTGAAGCAGCTGAAGGAACATATGAAGTTCAACCCGGACCACAGCACCACACGTAGCGGACTCAGTAACATAGAGGGCGAGGACAAGCTCTACTCAGTAACATAGAGGACGAGGACCAGCTCTACTCAGTAACATAGAGGACGAGGACAAGCTCTACTCAGTAAAATAGAGGACGAGGACCAGCTCTACTCAGTAACATAGAGGACCAGCTCTACTCAGTAACATAGAGGACGAGGACCAGCTCTACTCAGTAACATAGAGGACGAGGACCAGCTCTACTCAGTAACATAGAGGACGAGGACCAGCTCTACTCAGTAACATAGAGGACGAGGACAAGCTCTACTCAGTAAAATAGAGGACGAGGACCAGCTCTACTCAGTAACATAGAGGACCAGCTCTACTCAGTAACATAGAGGACGAGGACCAGCTCTACTCAGTAACATAGAGGACCAGCTCTACTCAGTAACATAGAGGACGAGGACCAGCTCTACTCAGTAACATAGAGGACCAGCTCTACTCAGTAACATAGAGGACCAGCTCTACTCAGTAACATAGAGGACCAGCTCTACTCTACGTCACATGATGATGTAACGATGTCTTGATTTATTTTTTATTTTAGTTGGCTAGAAACAGACATTACATTTTATTTAATTGTTTTATTTTATTTAACTAGGCAAGTCAGTTAATACATTTTTATTTATAATGACGGCCCACCCCGGCCAAACCTGGACGACGCTGGGCCAATTGTGTGCCGCACTGTAGGACTCCCAGTCACGGCCGGATGTGATACAGCCTGGATTCAAACCAGGGACTGTAGTAACGCCTCTAGCACTGAAATGCAGTGCCTTAGACCGCTGTGCCACTCAGAAGCCCCCTCAAAAAAATTATATATATATATTTATCATCCTCGGGATGCCATCGATGCCACATCATTGGAAAGAGAGATAGAACATTACTTTGCTAGCACTCTACTCGTTCCGTGATGACGTCACAGTGGTGATGTCAACATGTCTATTAGAATGTTCTGTCATTGTTCTGAGCAGACACAAGGTCAACGCTCTGTTTTAGATGTCGACAAAATGGTCATTTTGATTTAAATGTTTTTATTTTTTACTTTTTAGGTTGTTTGGAAACTGACATTACATGAAAGACACCTTTACTACGTTTCAGTTACAGTTTTTATGTGTGTGAAGTCATCCTGTATAAACCAAAAAAAGAATGATAGCTGTTTAGTTTTTGATACAATTTTATAAATGCCGACAGATAATTTGTACGTCGACATGATGGGATATTTTTGTGTCGGTCAAATTATTTATGCGAGAAATGGCGCTGGAAACGCCTTGTGTGCAAATATTGATATAATTAATACCCGTCATGTCGAAGTAAATGTGGAGTCACTCACGCGATGACGTGGTGTGTGGTCCTCCCCTACGACTCGTCCGGAAAGCAAGCAGTTTATTAGGCTACAGATGAAATACGTAGAAATCATGAATTTCACAGGGTGGTGAAAGTGCACGGTGATCTTGATGCTCCTTTCCAATAAATGTCGAGGGTCTTATTCTGGTGATATGATAATCGACGATTGATTGCCTTTTGACAAAACAAAATATTCTGTCTCTTTATCCATAATCTCATACTTTATTGTAGACTAACCTACCCAAAATCTCTCTGTGAGCTGCTGGATCGAGAGCACGTACCAAAACCAGACTAGGAACATTTGCTATTTAATATAATAATAATATATGCCATTTAGCTGACGCTTTTATCCAAAGCGACTTACAGTCATGTGTGCATACATTCTAACAGTTTCTGTGACAAAACTATCCGTAGTGTTGAAAATGCAACGGAAACACATTGAAAAAATGTATTCGGTACATGAAAACTTAAGTGGGAAAAGTACATGTTGCGTTCCCTACGTCATCACGCACTGATTTTTTTCTCGCAACAATTCAGTTTGGTGGAAACACCACTGGAGGGAATATGCACATATTTTATGTATGCTGATTCTAGAATATTCGCATGGAAATCTGTCGCCAATTGGATGGAAACCTAGTTTATGATGTGAATTGTTTCTCTTGGACAAATCTGTTGGCAATCATGTTTGTGTAAAGGTTACCGTTAAACCATATTTGTCAATAGAGTATAATTAATCAATGAAGATAAGTCATGAAACGAAACAACATCTTTCACTTTATCTGTTAAAGTAGTGTATTTAGTAACTACAGCCATGTTTTGGAGGGGGGTTACACACCTCAAAACCAGTGGAGGCTGGTGGGAGGAGCTATAGGAAGACTGGGTCATTGTAATGTCTGAAATGGAACGATATCAAACAATACATATGTAAACCACGTTTGGCTCCATTCCATGTCAATCCTTTCCAGCCATTACAACGAGCCCGTCCTCCTATAGATCCTCCCACCAGCCTCCACTGCTCAATAGAGTGGCTTTGCTCCGCCTCCAGTTCCAATGCCAGATCTGCTTTTTAAAGGCTTCAAAGCGGATTTGAAGACGTGACAATGTGGAAAACTGTTATGCTACCAGACGTTAGCATGTGCTTTGAGCTCAGCTACAAAATAAAGACAGAAATCAGATGTTATGCTACCAGACGTTAGCATGTGCTTTGAGCTCAGCTACAAAATAAAGACACATATCAGATCAGTTATGTGCAATCAGATGTTTATTTGCTCATCCATTAATTTCAGACCAAACAAACATTGCTCCATACACTTCATGTTTTGAACTCAGCGACAAAATAAATACAGAAATCAGATGTTATGCTACCAGACGTTAGCATGTGCCAGCTCAGCTACAAAATAAATACAGAAACAGATGTTACGCTACCAGACGTTAGCATGTGCTTTGAACTCAGCGACAAAATAAATACAGAAATCAGATGTTATGCTACCAGACGTTAGCATGTGCTTTGAGCTCAGCTACAAAATAAAGACAGAAATCAGATGTTATGCTACCAGACGTTAGCATGTGCTTTGAGCTCAGCTACAAAATAAAGACACATATCAGATCAGAGTGCAACAACTGACCATGTTTATTTTCATCATCCATTAATTTCAGATCCAAACCAAACATTGCTCCATACACTTCATGTTATAGTGAGCACATTTTGCTGTCGGAAAAAACCCAAAAGATAACCATCACCTGTTGCACAATCCATCCAACTGAACACTTTGAGAGAACAAAAACTAGGCTTACAAACGACATCTGGCGTATGAATATAAACATCTAAAATATATAATTACAAGTCACATACTTATGTGACATTTTGATGTCCTTCTGACACAACAACATTCCCTCATCCAGACAGAGCTTTACCAGCCGGTGTTATGAGACACAACAACATTCCCTCATCCAGACAGAGCTTTACCAGCTGGTGTTATGAGACACAACAACCTTCCCTCATCCAGAGAGAGCTTTACCAGCCGGTGTTATGAGACACAACAACATTCCCTCATCCAGACAGAGCTTTACCAGCCGGTGTTATGAGACACAACAACATTCCCTCATCCAGACAGAGCTTTACCAGCCGGTGTTATGAGACACAACAACCTTCCCTCATCCAGACAGAGCTTTACCAGCCGGTGTTATGAGACACAACAACATTCCCTCATCCAGACAGAGCTTTACCAGCCGGTGTTATGAGACACAACAACATTCCCTCATCCAGACAGAGCTTTACCAGCCGGTGTTATGAGACACAACAACAATCCCTCATCCAGACAGAGCTTTACCAGCCGGTGTTATGAGACACAACAACATTCCCTCATCCAGACAGAGCTTTACCAGCCGGTGTTATGAGACA
Organism: Oncorhynchus keta; assembly: GCF_023373465.1. Classification (NCBI taxonomy): domain Eukaryota; kingdom Metazoa; phylum Chordata; class Actinopteri; order Salmoniformes; family Salmonidae; genus Oncorhynchus; species Oncorhynchus keta. Next base: position 50,598 of record NW_026277894.1, on the reverse strand, counting down.
CAACAACATTCCCTCATCCAGACAGAGCTTTACCAGCCGGTGTTATGAGACACAACAACATTCCCTCATCCAGACAGAGCTTTACCAGCCGGTGTTATGAGACACAACAACATTCCCTCATCCAGACAGAGCTTTACCAGCCGGTGTTATGAGACACAACAACATTCCCTCATCCAGACAGAGCTTTACCAGCCGGTGTTATGAGACACAACAACATTCCCTCATCCAGACAGAGCTTTACCAGCCGGTGTTATGAGACACAACAACATTCCCTCATCCAGACAGAGCTTTACCAGCCGGTGTTATGAGACACAACAACATTCCCTCATCCAGACAGAGCTTTACCAGCTGGTGTTATGAGACACAACAACATTCCCTCATCCAGACAGAGCTTTACCAGCCGGTGTTATGAGACACAACAACATTCCCTCATCCAGACAGAGCTTTACCAGCCGGTGTTATGAGACACAACAACATTTCCTCATCCAGACAGAGCTTTACCAGCCGGTATTATGAGACACAACAACATTCCCTCATCCAGACAGAGCTTTACCAGCCGGTGTTATGAGACACAACAACATTCCCTCATCCAGACAGAGCTTTACCAGCCGGTGTTATGAGACACAACAACATTCCCTCATCCAGACAGAGCTTTACCAGCCGGTGTTATGAGACACAACAACATTCCCTCATCCAGACAGAGCTTTACCAGCCGGTGTTATGAGACACAACAACATTCCCTCATCCAGACAGAGCTTTACCAGCCGGTGTTATGGGACACAACAACATTCCCTCATCCAGACAGAGCTTTACCAGCCGGTGTTATGAGACACAACAACATTCCCTCATCCAGACAGAGCTTTACCAGCCGGTGTTATGAGACACAACAGCATTCCCTCATCCAGACAGAGCTTTACCAGCCGGTGTTATGAGACACAACAACATTCCCTCATCCAGACAGAGCTTTACCAGCCGGTGTTATGAGACACAACAACATTCCCTCATCCAGACAGAGCTTTACCAGCCGGTGTTATGAGACCGTGACGTTGTGTTTCTATAATTAGGCCCTGTGTTTTGACCTGGATTTGTACTTTTATTTCAAGCTTTTAATCAAACTGTCCCCTTTAATTTTTTGATGTCAGCTGGTCCAGCCCCGTCCTCCTGCACCACACTGAGATGATTGCTTTCATTTGGAATCTAATTCTCATTTCTGGAATTAAAATCCAGGTGATTTGACTTGATTAACCTGGAGAGCTACCCTTCTTTAACCCAACCCTGTTCCTGGAGAGCTACCCTTCTTTAACCCAACCCTGTTCCTAGAGAGCTACCCTTCTGTAACCCAACCCTGTTCCTGGAGAGCTACCCTTCTGTAACCCAACCCTGTTCCTGGAGAGCTACCCTTCTGTAACCCAACCCTGTTCCTAGAGAGCTCCTTCTGTAGGAGAGCTACCCTTCTGTAACCCAACCCTGTTCCTGGAGAGCTACCCTTCTGTAACCCAAACCTGTTCCTGGAGAGCTACCCTTCTGTAACCCAACCCTGTTCCTAGAGAGCTACCCTTCTGTAACCCAACCCTGTTCCTAGAGAGCTACCCTTCTGTAACCCAACCCTGTTCCTGGAGAGCTACCCTTCTTTAACCCAACCCTGTTCCTAGAGAGCTACCCTTCTGTAACCCAACCCTGTTCCTGGAGAGCTACCCTTCTGTAACCCAACCCTGTTCCTAGAGAGCTACCCTTCTGTAACCCAACCCTGTTCCTGGAGAGCTACCCTTCTGTAACCCAACCCTGTTCCTGGAGAGCTACCCTTCTGTAACCCAACCCTGTTCCTGGAGAGCTACCCTTCTGTAACCCTGTTCCTGGAGAGCTACCCTCCTGTCCCGTAGTTGTAACTACCCTGCTAGATTGGGGTTGGAGTGAAACCTCTCAGGATATCCTACATTATTCTATATGTACTTCTATGACTCCACCATCACTGCTGCTGTGTGTGGCCTGGTGTTTCTGTAGGCTCTTTAGCCAGGCAAAGCCTTTTCCACAGACAGGGCATGTGTATGGTTTCTCTCCAGTGTGGGTGCTCCGGTGGGCTTTGTGGCTGCGCAGGTCCGAGAACCTCTTCCCACAGTCGGCGCACTGGTAGGGCTTCTCTCCAGAGCGATTCTGCCGGTGAACCTTTAAACCCCACGACGTGCTGAATGATTTCTTACAGTGAGCACACTGGTATGGTTTGTCTCCTGTGTGAGCCTTCTGATGCACCTGAGACAGAAACATAGAATTACATATTAGAACTTTATTTTACAGGATCTCTTGTGTTTAGAAACGCATCGTTCATCAAAATTGAAACAACAGGGCCGCCACGTTCAGTAGCCGAAAAGTTGTTGAACTTTGCGGAATAGAAATGCCATGAATAGAGCCGACGTGATTCCGTATGCTACATGTCAGAGAGGCATGTTTGTTCTAGATAGACTATTTCTATCTGAACGTTTCATGGACAATAGGTTTTCTATTGTACGTGGTTATTTGGAGACACCATCGAAATGGAATGAACGGAACGGGCTAGGAACCTCCAACCCGGGCAATTTGACTGGCAAACTGAACCGTTCGTCCACCCATTATGACATCATTGACTTGGAACGGGAGGTGCGTTCTATTCGTTCTATTTCAATGGGAGAGACAGCTACTGACGTTCTATTTCACCCATTATGACATCATTGACTTGGAACGGGGAGGTGCGTTTTTCATTATGACATCATTGTTCTATTTCAATGGGAGAGACAGCTACTGACGTTCTATTTCACCCATTATGACATCATTGACTTGGAACGGGGAGGTGCGTTCTATTCGTTCTATTTCAATGGGAGAGACAGCTACTGAGCCAAGTCTGGCAACTGCATGTCAGCGTGATTGTTCGGTTAGATTACTTGTTAGATATTACTGCAAGGTCGGAACTTGAAGCACAATCATTTCGCTACACTCGCATTAACATCTGCTAACCATGTGTATGTGACAAATACAATTTGATTTGATATCTGTAGAAACATTTGTGGTCAATACGCACATCCTTAACAAAAACGTACAGACGTAGTGTGAGAGTGATTCTATTTTACACACCTTAAGATAGGCCGCACTGGAGAAGCTCTTCCCACACTCAGAGCAGTAGTAGTAGTCCACTCCGGCCAGAACTCTCAGCGCTCTCTTCCGCCCCATCGCTGACATCACCACCCCACTACCTTCCTTCCTCCCCGTCTCCGCCCCATCCCCGACGACGTCGGCCCCCTCCACGGCATGCAGCCGCTGGTGTGTCCGGAGCAGTCGGACCTTGGTGAAGCCCTTCCCACACGCGGAGCAGTAGTGAGGCTTCTCTCCGCTGTGGGTTCTCTGGTGCTCTTTGAGGTGCTGGAGTCTCAGGAAGCTCCGGTCGCACTGAGAACAGTGGTGCGTCCTCTCTGCTGTGTGAACCAAGAGGTGCTTTTTGAGGTAGCGGGCGGTGTCGAAGGTCTTGCCGCAGTCATGGCAGTAGTGAGACGGCTCACCGGTGGTGGTGTGGATTATTCTGGACTGGTGGATTCTGCGGTGCGCGTTCAGTATCCCAGGGCTGACAAAACTCCTCCCACAGTCGGGGCAGTACAGAGGGGAGTGGTGGGGTTCCTGGGGCTGTTTCTTTGGTCGCGTCTGTTGTTCTTCTTCTTCTGATACGGAGGGACTCTTCCCACTGACAGGCCACTGGTTGCACTTTCCATCTGCGTCAAGGAAATAAAGAGTTCTGGGTTTAAATCTGAAGAAACAGTACCATGTTACGGTTCGTACTAGCAAACACTCAATATTGGTCTGCGTCCCAATTGGCACCTTATTCCCTTTATAGGGCAGTACTTTTGACCAAGGCCTGTAGGGCTCTACAGGGAATAGGGTGCCATTTTGGGACGTACCCATTATCTGTACATACCAGAAAAAATAAAAACCTCTATAGCCTCTTCTTCTTTTTTGACCGTAAAACCACCCTCCTCTTCTTCTTCTTTAACTTCAAGAGCTTTGTCCTTCTCTTCTTCCTCTACTTTGACCATGAAAGTGTGATCTTCCTCTTCTTCTTTAACTTGTAGAGAAATATCCTCTTCCTCCTCTTCTTCTTCTTTAACACGTAGAGAGATATCCTCTTCCTCCTCCTCTTCTTCAACTTGCAGAGAAATATCCTCTTCCTCCTCTTCTTTTTTAACTTGTAGAACGCTATCCTCTTCCTCCTCCTCTTCTTCTTCTTCTTCAACTTGCAGAGAAATATCCTCTTCCTCCTCTTCTTCTTTAACACATAGAGAGATATCCTCTTCCTCCTCCTCTTCTTCTTCTTCAACTTGCAGAGAAATATCCTCTTCCTCCTCTTCTTCTTTAACTTGTAGAAAGCTATCCTCTTCTTCTTTAACTTGTAGAAAGCTATCCTCTTCCTCCTCTTCTTCTTTAACTTGTAGAAAGCTATCCTCTTCCTCCTCCTCTTCTTCTTCTTCTTCAACTTGCAGAGAAATATCCTCTTCCTCTTCTTGTTTGATGATGATGTTCAGGTCTGGAGTTTGCCAGCAGTCTACAAGTTCGAGCTTCACTAGTCTATAACTGTATTCAGGGTCCTTCGTGTTGGTATATGTGGGTGGTAGTAATTTATAAGTGTAGAGAGTATCCATGATGACTATGGGTTTAGGTTCAATGTAGCACAATATAGAGAGTTAGTTCACTCACTGATCGCTCTTTTTTAGAGCCCGATGTAGCCAGTTTGCTCTGGGTAACCAGTATGCTCAGCTTAGATGACATTAACCATTTGATTCTTTGAGCTTCCGTCTTAAGTCACACACGCTGCAATCGTAGACATGTACTATGATAATTACTACATACGTGGTGTGACAGACGACTTTCCATGAACAATAATAAACAGGAAACAGATTCTACGAAAGGACAAAACAATCGAACTTTGAACTGGAAGAGCATTAGCACATTGTTTTTGTTTTTTTAGCTCATGAGTACGTCACCGCGCGGCTCACGTGACCAGAGTGTGAGTTTTGCCGCGTTCACAACAACTGGAATCTCGCAACTAGGTAGTCGGAAAGCTCCGACATCAGTGTGTTCAAAACAACGGGGAACTCGGAAAATAATTGAGAACCGAGGGGGAAATGTATTTGAACAGTCATCCAACTCGAGAACTCGGGCCTCTTTCTAGAGCTTCGACTTTCCGACCTGAAGATCACTAACGACGATATATAAATTCGTATCTTTCCGAGTTCCCAGTTGTTTTGAACGCATCATTTTCCCACAGCGAGTCTGTGGGTGTATTCATTACGCCGATTCCGCTTCAAAAGCTGATCGTTTGTTGCAAAACGTTTAGCAACGGAAACCTTTCACTCCAAACGGAAAACGTTTTTGCAACAAAAATAAATAAATATTAATAGGTCCCTCCCCGTCGGCTCTGTTTGCTTCCGCGTAATGAATATACCCCTGGCAAGAAAGAAGTGAGATGAGAAGCTGTTTAGCCTGACTACTTGTCTTATTAGCTAGCTAGCACAATCAAAACTAACTTTGGAAAAACATCTATTCGGCAGTGATGTGATTTTCCAGCTTGGTTGCAACGGCCGTTATTCCCGAGGTAGGAAACTAAAGATGACAAATGTTGTTTTTTTAATACCAAACGGTAAGCTAACGTTAGCGCAATTATGTGGGAGTTTGCCACTGACTGGCTAACTAGTTAGCATCTAACGTTAGATACAGTGATTTGGTCAAGAATCAGCTAACTAAAATAATGATTGTTTTTATTGAATGGCTAGACATAATATGAGTCCCTGTATGAACCTCTCTTTCCCAGGAACATGTTTCCTCCCGTCGGTTTGAGTTGATCTGAGTTGTTGACAAGGACGCATTTGTTGCAGTGTTCATTTGAGCAACTTCCTGTTTACTAACTCATTTAGTTAGTCAAACTGCATGTCTGTCAAAATGTCAGGTACTAACTCATTTAGTTAGTCAAACTGTATGTCTGTCAAAACGTCAGGTACTAACTCATTTAGTTAGTCAAACTGCATGTCTGTCAAAAGGTCAGGTACTAACTCATTTAGTTAGTCAAACTATATGTCTGTCAAAAGGTCAGGTACTAACTCATTTAGTTAAAGGTCAGGTACTAACTCATTTAGTTAGTCTGTCAAAAAAGGTCAGGTACTAACTCATTTAGTTAGTCAAACTGTATGTCTGTCAAAAGGTCAGGTACTAACTCATTTAGTTAGTCAAACTGTATGTCTGTCAAAAGGTCAGGTACTAACTCATTTAGTTAGTCAAACTGTATGTCTGTCAAAAGGTCAGGTACTAACTCATTTAGTTAGTCAAACTATATGTCTGTCAAAAGGTCAGGTACTAACTCATTTAGTTAGTCAAACTATATGTCTGTCAAAAGGTCAGGTATGTCTGTCAACTCATTTTAGTTAGTCAAACTATATGTCTGTCAAAAGGTCAGGTACTAACTCATTTAGTTAAAGGTCAAACTATATGTCTGTCAAAAGGTCAGGTACTAACTCATTTAGTTAGTCAAACTGCATGTCTGTCAAAACGTCAGGTACTAACTCATTTAGTTAGTCAAACTATATGTCTGTCAAAGGTCAGGTACTAACTCATTTAGTTAGTCAAACTATATGTCTGTCAAAAGGTCAGGTACTAACTCATTTAGTTAGTCAAACTGCTGTCTGTCAAAAGGTCAGGTACTAACTCATTTAGTTAGTCAAACTATATGTCTGTCAAAGGTCAGGTACTAACTCATTTAGTTAGTCAAACTATATGTCTGTCAAAAGGTCAGGTACTAACTCATTTAGTTAGTCAAACTGCATGTCTGTCAAAATGGTCAGGTACTAACTCATTTAGTTAGTCAAACTATATGTCTGTCAAAAGGTCAGGTACTAACTCATTTAGTTAGTCAAACTATATGTCTGTCAAAAGGTCTAACTCATTTAGTTAGTCAAACTGTACTAACTCATTTAGTTAGTCAAACTATATGTCTGTCAAAAGGTCAGGTACTAACTCATTTAGTTAGTCAAACTGTATGTCTGTCAAACTATATGGTCAAAAGGTCAGGTACTAACTCATTTAGTTAGTCAAACTATATGTCTGTCAAAAGGTCAGGTACTAACTCATTTAGTTAGTCAAACTATATGTCTGTCAAAGGTCAGGTACTAACTCATTTAGTTAGTCAAACTATATGTCTGTCAAAAGGTCAGGTACTAACTCATTTAGTTAGTCAAACTATATGTCTGTCAAAAGGTCAGGTACTAACCCATTTAGTTAGTCAAACTGCATGTCTGTCAAAGGTCAGGTACTAACTCATTTAACTCAAACTATATTTAGGTCATCATTTAGTTAGTCAAACTATATGTCTGTCAAAAGGTCAGGTACTAACTCATTTAGTTAGTCAAACTATATGTCTGTCAAAAGGTCAGGTACTAACTCATTTAGTTAGTCAAACTATATGTCTGTCAAAAGGTCAGGTACTAACTCATTTAGTTAGTCAAACTAGGTCATGTACTAACTGTTAGTCAAACTGCAGGTCAAAAGGTACTAACTCATTTAGTTAGTCAAACTATATGTCTGTCAAAAGGTCAGGTACTAACTCATTTAGTTAGTCAAACTGTATGTCTGTCAAAAGGTCAGGTACTAACTCATTTAGTTAGTCAAACTATATGTCTGTCAAAAGGTCAGGTACTAACTCATTTAGTTAGTCAAACTATATGTCTGTCAAAAGGTCAGGTACTAACTCATTTAGTTAGTCAAACTGTATGTCTGTCAAAAGGTCAGGTACTAACTCATTTAGTTAGTCAAACTGTATGTCTGTCAAAAGGTCAGGTACTAACTCATTTAGTTAGTCAAACTATATGTCTGTCAAAAGGTCAGGTACTAACTCATTTAGTTAGTCAAACTATATGTCTGTCAAAAGGTCAGGTACTAACTCATTTAGTTAGTCAAACTATATGTCTATCAAAACGTCAGGTACTACTCAATTTAAAGAAGCTATAAAAGTGGGTTCCTGTTATTAGCTATAAAATACATTGTTAGAACTCATAGCCAGTTATTCTGTAATATTTGAAAAAAATGTCATCCCAAATGGCAACCTATTCCCTAGTATAGTGAGTGTACATATGTCAACCATGACCCATAGGGCTGTGGAGGAGTGTCTATGCTATGGACCCTGGGCTCTGGTCAAAAGTAGTCGTTGTGATATTTCTTGTTTTTTCCCCCTCCTTTTGGATAGTGTGTATTGCTCAATATTACTGCAATGTTGGCGCTAGAAAGGTGTGCATTTTGCTGCACCTGCAATAACATTGAACATCTGTGTAAAGGACCAATACACTTTAATTTGCGGTAATAAGTTGCCATTTGGGGTCTTACACAGTTCATAGTTTTGTCTCTCTCCCCCTTTCTGTTTGTCTCTCTCTCCCTTTGTCTGTCAAAGGTCAGGTACTCGTCTTTAGTTCTCTCTGCTTCTGTCTCTCTCTCTCGCTCTCTAGTCTCGCTCTCTCTCGCTCTCTCTCTCTCATTTATATTCAATTCAAAGGGCTCTACTGGCACAGGAAACATATGTTAATAGTTAGTCCAAAGCAAATGTCTGTCAGATAATTAACTGCCAAAGCAAATGGAGTAGATAATTAACAACTAACAGTGAACATTACACTCACAGAGGTTCCAAAATAATCAAGACATTTCAAATGTCATATTATGTAGATATACAATATAGTGTTGTAAGGAAGTGCAATTAGTGCAAGTTTTTTTTTACAACCCATATTCTGTTTCTTGCTCTTTCTGTCTTCTCTCTTTAGTCCCCAAACTATAGTCTCTCTCTCCTCTGTCCCCCTCTTTGGTTCTCTCTCTCCTGTCCCTGTCCCCCTCTCTTTAGTTCTCTCTCTCCTCTGTCCCCCTCTTTACTCTAACTCCCCTTTTAGTTCTCCTCTGTTCTCTCTCTCTCTCTCTGTCCCCCTCTTTGGTTCTCTCTCTCCTCTGTCCCCTCTTTAGTTCTCTCTCTCTCTGTCCCCCTCTTTAGTTCTCTCTGTCCTCTGTCCCCCTCTTTAGTTCTCTCTCTCCTCTGTCCCCCTCTTTAGTTCTCTCTCTCCTCTCTGTCAAAAGTCTCTTGTCCCCCTCTTTAGTTCTCTCTCTCCTCTGTCCCCCCCCCTCTTTGGTTCTCTCTCTCTCTCTGTCTCCTCTCTTTGTTCTCTCTCTCCTCTCTCCCTGTCCTCTCTTAGTTCTCTCTCCCCCTTTTGCTCTCTCTCTCTGTCCCCTCTTTAGTCTCTCTCTGTCCCCTTTGGTTCTCTCTCTCTCTCTGTCCCCTCTCTCTCTCCTCTGTCCCCCTCTTTTAGTTCTCTTCTCTCTCTGTCCCCTTTGGTGTTAGGGGTGCCAAAGCAAATCTGTCACAGAGGTTCCCCCTGTCATTTAGTTCTACAATATCTCTCTGTCCCCTTAGTTTTTTTTTACCCCATATTTGTTTCTCTCTTTCTCTTTCTCTCGCTCCCTCTGTCCCCTCTTTAGTTCTCTCTCTCCTCTGTCCCCCTCTTTAGTTCTCTCTCCTCTCTCCTCTCTCCTCCCCCCTCTTTGGTTCTCTCTCTCCTCTGTCCCCCTCTTTAGTTCTCTCTCTCCTCTGTCCCCCTCTTTAGTTCTCTCTCTCCTCTGTCCCCCTCTTTGGTTCTCTCTCTCCTCTGTCCCCCTCTTTAGTTCTCTCTCTCCTCTGTCCCCCTCTTTAGTTCTCTCTCTCCTCTGTCCCCTCTTTTTAGTTCTCTCTCTCCTCTGTCCCCCTCTCACTTATTCTTTGTGTCTCTCTGGTCCAGACCCCAGATGATCCAGCAGATGGAGGGGGTGCCGCTGAGTTCTCTCTCCTCCTCTGTGCCCCCGCCCCCAACCCTGCTCCGATCTCTCCTCCCCCCCCTAACCCCTCCTGTGACCTCTGACCCCCTCCCTCTCCGTACCCCCGGCCCTCTGCCAGCCCCTCCATCAGCTGAGACCAGTTTGGGTGCCACTGTTGCTGACGTCCTGGTCAACCCCTGACAACGTTGAACTGTGGTCACAGCTTCTGCCGCCACTGCCTGGCTCTCTGGTGGGAGTCGTAGGAAGACTGATGCCCCCCCTGCAGGGAAAAGTGGGAGGGCTTCCCCCTGCTGAAAGTCAACATCCTGCTGAGGTAAGGTGCAACATCCTGCTGAGGTAAGGTGCAACATCCTGCTGAGGTAAGGTGCAACATCCTGCTGAGGTAAGGTGCAACATCCTGCTGAGGTAAGGTGCAACATCCTGCTGAGGTAAGGTGCAACATCCTGCTGAGGTAAGGTGCAACATCCTGCTGAGGTAAGGTGCAACATCCTGCTGAGGTAAGGTGCAACATCCTGCTGAGGTAGGTGCAACATCCTGCTGAGGTAAGGTAACATCCTGCTGAGGTAAGGTGCAACATCCTGCTGAGGTAAGGTGCAACATCCTGCTGAGGTAAGGTGCAACATCCTGCTGAGGTAAGGTGCAACATCCTGCTGAGGTAAGGTGCAACATCCTGCTGAGGTAAGGTGCAACATCCTGCTGAGGTAAGGTACTACATCCTGCTGAGGTAAGGTACTACATCCTGCTGAGGTAAGGTACTACATCCTGCTGAGGTAAGGTACTACATCCTGCTGAGGTAAGGTGCAACATCCTGCTGAGGTAAGGTACTAGGGTGCATGAGCTTAACGTACTGGTACTACTCTCTAGACATCACCATATTATCACCATACTTAGGTGCCGATACCATATGTATTGCAATTCTATATAGTAGATCTCCAGGAAGAGGGTTGGACTGAAAACCCACAGGACAGTAGATCTCCAGGAAGAGGGTTGGCCTGAACCTACAGGACAGTAGATCTCCAGGAAGGGGTTGGCCTGAATGTACAGGACAGTAGATCTCCAGGAAGAGGGTTGGCCTGAATGTACAGGACAGTAGATCTCCAGGAAGAGGTTGGCCTGAATCCCACAGGACAGTAGATCTCCAGGAAGAGGGTTGGCCTGAATGTACAGGACAGTAGATCTGAAGAGGTTGGACTGAATGTACAGGACAGTAGATCTCCAGGAAGAGGGTTGGACTGAAAACCCACAGGACAGTAGATCTCAGGAAGAGGGTTGGACTGAATGTACAGGACACTAGATCTCCAGGAAGAGGTCTAGATCTCCAGGAAGAGGGTTGGACTGAATGTACAGGACAGTAGATCTCCAGGAAGAGGGTTGGCCTGAACCTACAGGACAGTAGATCTCCAGGAAGAGGGTTGGCCTGAATGTACAGGACAGTAGATCTCCAGGAAGAGGGTTGGACTGAATGTACAGGACAGTAGATCTCCAGGAAGAGGGTTGGACTGAAAACCCACAGGACAGTAGATCTCCAGGAAGAGGGTTGGACTTACCTGGGCTACAGTCAATGGTAGGCAGGGTATCAGCGTGGTAGATCAGTAGTAGTAGTGAGTTGGGCAGACCTGGGCTACAGGAAGATCAGTAGTAGTAGTGAGTTGGGCAGACCTGGGCTACAGGCAGGGTATCAGCGTGGTAGATCAGTAGTAGTAGTGAGTTGGGCAGACCTGGGCTACAGGAAGATCAGTAGTAGTAGTGAGTTGGGCAGACCTGGGCTACAGGCAGGGTATCAGCGTGGTAGATCAGTAGTAGTAGTGAGTTGGGCAGACCTGGGCTACAGGAAGATCAGTAGTAGTAGTGAGTTGGGCAGACCTGGGCTACAGGCAGATCAGTAGTAGTAGTGAGTTGGGCAGACCTGGGCTACAGGCAGGGTATCAGCGTGTCACCCACCACCTTGCAATGTGATGCTTTTTACTTTATGTTTAACTTCAACCAATGAGGCATGTCTTACCCAGCTCTAAGGCCAAAAATCCATCCATGTAAACACGGACAATTTATTTTATAGACTTCTTCATCCCATTAACCTGATTTTAACCCTCTCTCCCCTCCTCTCTCCATCCTCTACCCCTCTCTCATCCCCTCCTCTCTCCATCCTCTACCCCTCTCTCATCCCCTCCTCTCTCCCTCCTCTACCCCTCTCTCATCCCCTCCTCTCTCCATCCTCTACTCCTCTCTCATCCCCTCCTCTCTCCATCCTCTACTCCTCTCTCATCCCCTCCTCTCTCCATCCTCTACTCCTCTCTCATCCCCTTCTCTCTCCATCCTCTACCCCTCTCTCATCCCCTTCTCTCTCCATCCTCTACCCCTCTCTCATCCCCTCCTCTCTCCCTCCTCTACCCCTCTCTCATCTCCTCCTCTCTCCCTCCTCTACCCCTCTCCCTACTTTCTACCTGCCTCCTCCCTCTTTCAGAGATGCAGTAGAGCGGTTGTTCTCAGAGGTGGTGGGTAGGAGGAGAGCAGAGATCCAGGGGAACCCCAAGATCTCCCAGAGCCTGCTGGCCTTTCAGAGGTACTGTACTAACACACTCAGAGCCTGCTGGCTCTATCAGAGGTACTGTACTAACACACTCAGAGCCTGCTGGCTCTATCAGAGGTACTGTACTAACACACTCAGAGCCTGCTGGCTCTATCAGAGGTACTGTACTAACACACTCAGAGCCTACTGGCTCTATCAGAGGTACTGTACTAACACACTCAGAGCCTGCTGGCTCTATCAGAGGTACTGTACTAACACACAGAGCCTGCTGGCCTATTTGAGATTACTCAAAGCAGCCACCCTTTGCCTTGTTGACAGCTTTGCACACTCTTGGCATTCTCTCAACCAGCTTCATGAGGTAGTCACCTGGAAGGCATTTCAATTAACAGGTGTGCCTTGTTAAAAGTTAATTTGTGGAATTTATTTCCTTCTTAATGCGTTTGAGACAATCAGTTGTGTTGTGACATGGTAGGGGTGGTATACTGAAGATAGGGCTATGTGGTAAAAGACCAAGTCCATATTATGACGACAACAGCTCAAATAATCAAAGAGAAATGACAGTTCATCATTACTTTAAGACATGAAGGTCCGTCAACCCGGAAAATATCAAGAACTTTGAAAGTTTCTTCAAGTGCAGTCTCAAAAACCATCAAGCACTATGATGAAACTGTCTCATGAGGACCGCCACAGGAAAGGAAGACACAGAGTTACCTCTGCTGCAGAGGATAAGTTCATTAGAGTTACCAGGCTCAGAAAACAGCAATTAACTGCACCTCAGATTGCAGTCTAAATAAATGCTTCATAGTTCAGGTAACAGACACATCTCAACATCAACTGTTCAGAGGAGACTGCGTGAATCAGGCCTTCATGGTTGAATTGCTGCAAAGAAACCACTACTAAAGGACACCAATAATAAGAAGAGACTTGCTTGGGCCAAGAAACACGAGCAATGAACATTAGACCGGTGGATGTCCTTTTGGTCTGGAGTCCAAATTGGAGATTTTTGGTTCCAACCAAAGTGTCTTTGTGAGACGCAGAGTAGGTGAACGGATGATCTCCGAATGTGTGGTTCCCACCGTGAAGCATGGAGGAGGAGGTGTGGTGGTGCTTTGCTGGTGACACTGTCAGGGATTTATTTAGAATTCAAGACACACTTAACCAGCATGGCTTCCACAGCATTCTGCAGTGATACGCCATCCCATCTGGTTTGCACATCACTTGTTTTTCAACAGGACAGTGACCCAACACACCTCCAGGCTGTGTAAGGGCTATTTTGACCTGGCCTCCATAATCACCCTCAACCCAATTGAGATGGTTTGTCTGTATAACTCCCCTAATGTGTCGCAACACAACTGATTGGCTCAAAATGCATTAAGAAGGAAAGAAATTCCACAAATGAACTTTTAACAAGGCACACCTGTTAATTGAAATGCATTCCAGGTGACTACCTCATGAGGCTGGTTGAGAGAATGCCAAGAGTGTGCATGGCTGTCTTCGGGGCAAGGGGTGGCAACTTTGAAGAATCTCAAATATAAAATATATTTCCATTTAACACTTTTTTTTGGTTACTACATGATTCCATACGTGTTATTTCATAGTTTTGATGTCTTCACTGTTATTCTACAATGTAGAAAAATAGTTTTTAAAAATGAAGAAACCTAATCATTCAAGGGGTTACGTCCTGTCTTTTGACTGGTACTGTATATATACATACAGTGCCTTCGGAAAGTATTCAGACCTATTGACTTACTCCACATTTTGTTAGGTCACAGCCTTAATCTAAAATTGATGAAATTGTTTATTTTCCCTCGTTAATTTATTATTAAAAAACTATCACATTTACGTACGTTTTCAGACCCTTTACTCAGTACTTTGTTGATGCTGTAATCGCTACCAAAGGTGCCTCGAGTCTTCATGTGAATGATTGGCACACCTGTATTTGGGGAGTTTCTCCCATTCTTCTCTGTAGATCCTCTCGAGCTCTGTCAGGTTGGAAGGGAAGCGTCGCTGCACAGCTATTTTCAGGTCTCTCCAGAGATGCTAGATCAGGTTCAAGTCCGGTCTCTGGCAGGGCCACTCAAGGACATTCAGAGACTTGCCCAAAAGCCACTCCTGCGTTGTCTTGGCTGTGTGCTTTAGGGTCGTTGTCCCTTTGGAAGGTGAACCTTTTCCCCAGTCTGACAACCTGCTCCAGAGCGCTCAGGATTTCATCAAGGATCTCTCTCTGTACTTTGCTCCGTACATCTTTGCCTTGATCCTGACTAGTCTCTCTGCCGCTGAAAAACAGCATGATGCTGCCAACACCATGCTTCACCGTAGGGATGGTCCCAGGTTTCCTCCAGACATGATGCTTGGCATTTAGGCCAAGGAGTTCGTTTCATCAGACCAAAGAATCATGTTTCATCAGGTCTGAGAGTCTTTAGGTGCCTTTTGGAAACTCCAAGCGGGCTGTCATGGGCCTTTTACTGAAGAGTGGCTTCCGTCTGGCCACTCCACCATAAAGGCCTGATTGGTGGAGTGCTGCAGTGATAGTTGTCCTTCTGGAAGGTTCTCCCATCTCCACAGAGGAACTCTGGAGCTCTGTCAGAGTGACCATCAGGTTCTTGGTTACCTCCTTGACCAAGGTCCTTCTCCCGACTGCTCAGTTTGGCCGGGCGGCCAGCTCCAGGAAGAGTCTTGGTGGTTCCAAACGTCCTTCATTTAAGAATGATGGAGACCACTGTGTTCTTGGGGACCTTCAATGCTGCAGAAATGTTTTTGTACCCTTCCCGAAATCTGTGCCTCGATGCAATCCTGCCTCTGAGCTCTACTGACAGTTCCTTTGACCTCATGACTTGGTTTTTGCTCTGACATTCACTGTCAACTGTGGGACCTTATATAGACAGGTGTGTGCCTTTACAAATCATGTCCAATCAATTGAATTTACCACAGGTGGACTCCAATCAAGTTGTAGAAACCTGTCGAGGATGATCAATGGAAACAGGATGCACCTGAGCTCAATTTTGAGTCTCATAGCAAAGGGTCTGAATACTTATGTAAATAAGGTATTTCAGTTTATTTAATTTTTTTCAAACATTTCTAAACCTATTTTAGCTTTGTCATTATGGGGTATTGTGATGTCATTATGGGGTATTGTGATGTCATTATGGGGTATTGTGATGTCATTATGGGGTATTGTGATGTCATTATGGGGTATTGTGATGTCATTATGGGGTATTGTGATGTCATTATGGGGTATTGTGATGTCATTATGGGGTATTGTGATGTCATTATGGGGTATTGTGATGTCATTATGGGGTATTGTGATGTCATTATGGGGTATTGTGATGTCATTATGGGGGTATTGTGATGTCATTATGGGGTATTGTGATGTCATTATGGGGTATTGTGATGTCATTATGGGGTATTGTGTGTAGATTGATGAGGAAAATATTTTATTTAATCCTTTTTAGAATAAGGCTGTAACATAATGTGGGAAAATGGGAAGGGGTCTGAATACTTTCTGAATGCACTGTATCTACAGAAGCATGTAGACACCCCAAACCGGTCTTCTACCGGTCTGTTACCAGTCTGTTACCGGGCTGTAACCCGTCTGTTACCGGTCTGTAACCGGTCTGTTACCAGTCTGTTACCGGTCTGTAACCGGGCTGTTACCAGTCTGTAACCAGTCTGCTACCGGTCTGTTACCAGTCTGTTACCGGGCTGTAACCCGTCTGTTACCAGTCTGTAACCGGTCTGTTACCAGTCTGCTACCGGTCTGTTACCCGTCTGTTACCGGTCTGTAACCCGTCTGTTACCGGTCTGTAACCCGTCTGTTACCGGTCTGTAACCAGTCTGTAACCAGTCTGCTACCGGTCTGTTACCGGGCTGTTACCAGTCTGTAACCAGTCTGCTACCGGTCTGTTACCAGTCTGTTACCAGTCTGCTACCGGTCTGTAACCAGTCTGTTACCGGTCTGTAACCAGTCTGTTACCGGTCTGTAACCCGTCTGTTACCGGTCTGTAACCCGTCTGTTACCGGTCTGTAACCCGTCTGTTACCGGTCTGTAACCAGTCTGTAACCAGTCTGCTACCGGTCTGTAACCAGTCTGTTACCGGTCTGTAACCAGTCTGTTACCGGTCTGTAACCAGTCTGCTACCGGTCTGTAACCAGTCTGCTACCGGTCTGTTACCAGTCTGCTACCGGTCTGTTACCACTGTTACCAGTCTGTAACCAGTCTGCTACCGGTCTGTTACCAGTCTGTTACCGGTCTGTTACCAGTCTGCTACCGGTCTGTAACCAGTCTGTTACCGGTCTGTAACCAGTCTGTTACCGGTCTGTAACCCGTCTGTTACCGGTCTGTTACCGGGCTGTAACCCGTCTGTTACCGGTCTGTAACCGGTCTGTTACCAGTCTGTTACCGGTCTGTTACCAGTCTGCTACCGGTCTGTAACCAGTCTGTTACCGGTCTGTAACCCGTCTGTTACCGGTCTGTAACCCGTCTGTTACCGGTCTGTAACCAGTCTGTAACCAGTCTGCTACCGGTCTGTAACCAGTCTGTTACCGGTCTGTAACCAGTCTGTTACCGGTCTGTAACCAGTCTGCTACCGGTCTGCTACCGGTCTGTTACCGGTCTGTAACCAGTCTGCTACCGGTCTGTTACCAGTCTGCTACCGGTCTGTTACCGGTCTGTTACCGGTCTGTAACCGGTCTGTTACCAGTCTGTTACCGGTCTGTTACCAGTCTGCTACCGGTCTGTTACCAGTCTGCTACCGGTCTGTTACCAGTCTGCTACCGGTCTGTTACCAGTCTGTTACCGGTCTGTTACCGGTCTGTTACCGGTCTGTTACCGGTCTGTTACCGGTCTGTTACCGGTCTGTAACCGGTCTGTTACCGGTCTGTTACCAGTCTGCTACCGGTCTGTTACCGGTCTGTTACCAGTCTGTTACCGGGCTGTAACCCGTCTGTTACCAGTCTGTAACCGGTCTGTTACCAGTCTGCTACCGGTCTGTTACCAGTCTGCTACCGGTCTGTTACCAGTCTGCTACCGGTCTGTTACCAGTCTGCTACCGGTCTGTTACCAGTCTGCTACCGGTCTGTAGCATGTCTGTTACCGGTCTGTTACCAGTCTGCTACCGGTCTGTTACCAGTCTGCTACCGGTCTGTAGCATGTCTGTTACCGGTCTGTAACCCGTCTGTTACCAGTCTGCTACCGGTCTGTAGCATGTCTGCTACCGGTCTGTTACCAGTCTGTTACCGGGCTGTAACCCGTCTGTTACCGGGCTGTAACCGGTCTGTAACCGGTCTGTTACCAGTCTGTAACCAGTCTGTTACCGGTCTGTAACCCGTCTGTTACCAGTCTGTAACCGGTCTGTTACCAGTCTGCTACCGGTCTGTTACCAGTCTGCTACCGGTCTGTTACCAGTCTGCTACCGGTCTGTTACCAGTCTGTTACCGGTCTGTTACCAGTCTGCTACCGGGCTGTAACCCGTCTGTTACCAGTCTGCTACCGGGCTGTAACCCGTCTGTTACCAGTCTGTAACCGGTCTGTTACCAGTCTGCTACCGGTCTGTTACCAGTCTGCTACCGGTCTGTAACCGGGCTGTTACCGGGCTGTAACCCGTCTGTTACCGGTCTGTAACCGGTCTGTTACCAGTCTGTAACCAGTCTGCTACCGGTCTGTTACCAGTCTGCTACCGGTCTGTAACCGGGCTGTTACCAGTCTGTAACCAGTCTGCTACCGGTCTGTAACCAGTCTGCTACCGGTCTGTAGCATGTCTGTAACCGGTCTGTAACCAGTCTGCTACCGGTCTGTAACCAGTCTGCTACCGGTCTGTAGCATGTCTGTAACCGGTCTGTAACCAGTCTGTTACCGGTCTGTAGCATGTCTGTAACCGGTCTGTAACCAGTCTGTTACCGGTCTGTTACCAGTCTGTAACCGGTCTGTTACCAGTCTGTAACCGGTCTGTTACCAGTCTGCTACCGGTCTGTTACCAGTCTGCTACCGGTCTGTAACCGGTCTGTAACCGGTCTGTTACCGGTCTGCTACCGGTCTGTTACCGGTCTGCTACCGGTCTGTAACCGGTCTGTTACCGGTCTGTTACCAGTCTGCTACCGGTCTGTAACCAGTCTGTAACCGGTCTGTTACCGGTCTGTTACCAGTCTGCTACCGGTCTGCTACCAGTCTGTTACCGGTCTGTAGCATGTCTGTAACCGGTCTGTAACCAGTCTGTTACCGGTCTGTAGCATGTCTGTTACCGGTCTGTTACCAGTCTGTAACCGGTCTGTTACCAGTCTGCCACCGGTCTGCTACCAGTCTGCTACCGGTCTGTAACCGGTCTGTTACCAGTCTGCTACCGGTCTGTTACCAGTCTGCTACCGGTCTGTTACCAGTCTGCTACCGGTCTGTTACCAGTCTGCTACCAGTCTTCTACCGGTCTGTAACCGGTCTGTTACCAGTCTGCTACCAGTCTTCTACCGGTCTGTAACCGGTCTGTTACCAGTCTGCTACCGGTCTGTAGCATGTCTGCTACCGGTCTGTAGCATGTCTGTAACCGGTCTGTAACCGGTCTGTTACCAGTCTGCTACCGGTCTGTAGCATGTCTGTAACCGGTCTGTAACCGGTCTGTTACCAGTCTGCTACCGGTCTGTAGCATGTCTGTAACCGGTCTGTAACCGGTCTGTAACCGGTCTGTTACCAGTCTGCTACCGGTCTGTAGCATGTCTGTAACCGGTCTGTAACCGGTCTGTTACCAGTCTGCTACCGGTCTGTAGCATGTCTGTAACCGGTCTGTAACCGGTCTGTTACCAGTCTGCTACCGGTCTGTAGCATGTCTGTAACCGGTCTGCTACCAGTCTGCTACCAGTCTGTAACCGGTCTGCTACCGGGTCTGTTACCAGTCTGCTACCGGGCTGTAGCCTGTATAACCTGTCTGTCTGTGTGTAACCTGTGTCTGTCTGTGTGTAACCTGTGTCTGTCTGTGTGTAACCTGTCTGTAGGTATGGTGATCAGGCAGCCAGAGGAATCCCCAAGACCAGTCCTGGTAGAGGAGCAGGAGGGTTCTTCTCTGGAGTTCTCACTGCACTCACCTGTGTCGCGGTAAGAGAGAGGGAGAGGGAGGGGTTTTGGGAGAGGTCAGAGAGAGGGAGGGGTTGGGGAGATGATGAGGGGATCCTGGGGAGAGGTCAACGAGGGGTCCTGGGGAGAGGTCAACGAGGGGGTCCTGGGGAGAGGTCAGAGAGAGAGGGGAGGGGGTTTGATGGGGAGAGATCAGCGAGGGGGTCCTGGGGAGAGGTCAGAGAGAGAGAGGGAGGGGGTTTGATGGGGAGAGGTCAGAGAGAGGGAGGGGTTTGATGGGGAGAGGTCAGAGAGAGGGAGGGGGTTTGATGGGGAGAGGTCAGAGAGAGGGAGGGGTTTGATGGGGAGAGGTCAGAGAGAGGGAGGGGGTTTGATGGGGAGAGGTCAGAGAGAGGGGAGGGGGTTTGATGATGGGGAGAGGTCAGAGAGAGGGAGGGGGTTTGATGGGGAGAGGTCAGAGAGAGGGAGGGGTTTGTTGGGGAGAGGTCAGAGAGAGGGAGGGGGTTTGATGGGGAGAGGTCAGAGAGAGGGAGGGGGGGGTTTGTTGGGGAGAGGTCAGAGAGAGGGAGGGGTTTGTTGGGGAGAGGTCAGAGAGAGGGAGGGGGTTTGATAGGGAGAGGTCAGAGAGAGAGAGGGGCAGGAATGATTGTAGTGTGTGGGGAGACAGGAATGATTGTAGTGTGTGTGGGGGGAGACAGGAATGATTGTAGTGTGTGGGAGACAGGAATGATTGTAGTGTGTGAGGGGGACAGGAATGATTGTAGTGTGTGGGGGGGACAGGAATGATTGTAGCGTGTGGGGGGACAGGAATGATTGTAGCGTGTGGGGGGATAGGAATGATTGTAGTGTGGGGGGACAGGAATGATTGTAGTGTGTGTGGGGGGAGACAGGAATGATTGTAGTGTGTGTGGGGGGAGACAGGAATGATTGTAGTGTGTGGGAGACAGGAATGATTGTAGTGTGTGGGGGGCAGGAATGATTGTAGTGTGTGGGGGGGGACAGGAATGATTGTAGTGTGGGGGGGGACAGGAATGATTGTAGTGTGTGGGAGACAGGAATGATTGTAGTGTGT
The DNA here is from genome assembly GCF_023373465.1 of Oncorhynchus keta. Taxonomy (NCBI): domain Eukaryota; kingdom Metazoa; phylum Chordata; class Actinopteri; order Salmoniformes; family Salmonidae; genus Oncorhynchus; species Oncorhynchus keta. The sequence goes on along the minus strand of NW_026277894.1, from coordinate 30,096 downwards.
GAGGGGGGACAGGAATGATTGTAGTGTGTGGGGGGGGACAGGAATGATTGTAGTGTGTGGGGGGACAGGAATGATTGTAGTGTGTGGGGGGGGGACAGGAATGATTGTAGTGTGTGGGGGGACAGGAATGATTGTAGTGTGTGGGGGGGGACAGGAATGATTGTAGTGTGTGGGGGGGGACAGGAATGATTGTAGTGTGTGGGGGGTCAGGAATGATTGTAGAGTGTGGGGGTGGGGGGCAGGAATGATTGTAGTGTGGGGGGGACAGGAATGATTGTAGTGTGTGGGAGACAGGAATGATTGTAGTGTGTGGGAGACAGGAATGATTGTAGTGTGTGGGAGACAGGAATGATTGTAGTGTGTGTGTGGGACAGGAATGATTGTAGTGTGTGGGGGGGGACAGGAATGATTGTAGGGGGTGTGTGAGACAGGAATGATTGTAGTGTGTGGGGGACAGGAATGATTGTAGTGTGGGGGGACAGGAATGATTGTAGTGTGGGGGGGGACAGGAATGATTGTAGTGTGTGGGGGGGGACAGGAATGATTGTAGTGTGTGGGGGGCAGGAATGATTGTAGTGTGGGGGGGACAGGAATGATTGTAGTGTGGGGGGGACAGGAATGATTGTAGTGTGGGGGGCAGGAATGATTGTAGTGTGTGGGGGGACAGGAATGATTGTAGTGTGTGGGGGGGCAGGAATGATTGTAGTGTGTGGGGGGGGACAGGAATGATTGTAGTGTGTGGGGGGAGACAGGAATGATTGTAGTGTGTGTGTCAGCTGACTTTTCTCTCTGTTGCAGAAATGGTCAAAGTGTGTCTTGGTGGGTTGGGGGGGTGTGTGTGTGTGTTGAAGGGTCACTGTGTGTGGTTTTGTCTATTTGTTCTGATCATGTGGCAGTAAGAGAGCAACGTCTGTATATATCTTTCTGCGTGGCTGTCTGTCTGTCTGTCTGTCTGTCTCTCTGTCTCTGTCTGTCTGTCTGTCTGTCTGGGTTTAGACCGTCGTGAGACAGGTTAGTTTTACCCTACTCCGTCCGTCCGTCTATTTGAATGACAGTCTGAATGCTTCATGTTAGTATGTGCGAAACTAGTGGGAATTGACTTTCTGTTTCGTCTGTCTGTGTCTCACCTCTCTCCTACCCGTCTCTCCTCTCTCCTGACCTCTCTCCTCTCTCCTACCCGTCTCTCCTCTCTCCTACCCGTCTCTCCTCTCTCCTACCCGTCTCTCCTCTCTCCTACCCGTCTCTCCTCTCTCCTACCCGTCTCTCCTCTCTCCTACCCGTCTGAATCCTCTCTCCTACCCGTCTCTCCCTCTCTCCTACCCGTCTCTCCTGTCCCTCCTACCCGTCTCTCCTCTCTCGTCCCGTCTCTCCTCTCTCCTACCTGTCTCCTCTCTCCTACCTGTCTCACCTCTCTCCTACCCGTCTCTCCTCTCTCCTACCTGTCTCCTCTCTTCTACCCGTCTCTCCTCTCTCCTACCCGTCTCTCCTCTCTCCTACCCTTCTCTCCTCTCTCCTACCTGTCTCCTCTCTCCTACCTGTCTCCCTCTCTCCTACCCGTCTCTCCTCTCCTACCCGTCTCTCCTCTCCTACCTGTCTCTCCTCTCCTCTCCTACCCGTCTCTCCTGTCCCTCCTACCCGTCTCTCCTCTCTTCTACGCGTCTCTCCTGTCCCTCCTACCCGTCTTTCCTCTCTCCTACCCGTCTCTCCTCTCTCCTACCCGTCTCTCCTCTCTCCTACCCGTCTCTCCTCTCTCCTACCCGTCTCTCCTCTCTCCTACCCTTCTCTCCTCTCTCCTACCTGTCTCCTCTCTCCTACCTGTCTCCTCTCTCCTACCCGTCTCTCCTCTCCCTCTCTGCTAACCGTCTCTCCTCTCCTACCCGTCTCTCCTCTCCTCTCCTACCCGTCTCTCCTGTCCCTCCTACCCATCTCTCCTCTCTTCTACCCGTCTCTCCTGTTCCTCCTACCCGTCTCTCCTCTCTCCTACCCGTCTCTCCTCTCTCCTACCCGTCTCTCCTCTCTCCTACCCGTCTCTCCTCTCTTCTACCCGTCTCTCCTCTCTCCTACCCGTCTCTCCTCTCTCCTACCCGTCTCTCCTCTCTCCTACCCGTCTCTCCTCTCTCCTACCCGTCTCTCCTCTCTCCTACCCGTCTCTCCTCTCTCTCCTACCCGTCTCTCCTCTCTCCTACCCGTCTCTCCTCTCTCCTACCCGTCTCTCCTCTCTCCTACCCGTCTCTCCTCTCTCCTACCCGTCTCTCCTGTCCCTCCTACCCGTCTCTCCTCTCTCGTACCCGTCTCTCCTCTCTCCTACCTGTCTCCTCTCTCCTACCTGTCTCCTCTCTCCTACCTGTCTCACCTCTCTCCTACCTGTCTCCTCTCTCCTACCCGTCTCTCTCTCTCCTACCCGTCTCTCCTCTCTCCTACCCTTCTCTCCTCTCTCCTACCTGTCTCCTCTCTCCTACCTGTCTCCTCTCTCCTACCCGTCTCTCCTCTCCTACCCGTCTCTCCTCTCCTACCCGTCTCTCCTCTCCTACCTGTCTCTCCTCTCCTCTCCTACCCGTCTCTCCTGTCCCTCCTACCCGTCTCTCCTCTCTTCTACGCGTCTCTCCTGTCCCTCCTACCCGTCTTTCCTCTCTCCTACCCGTCTCTCCTCTCTCCTACCCGTCTCTCCTCTCTCCTACCCGTCTCTCCTCTCTCCTACCCGTCTCTCCTCTCTCTACCCTTCTCTCCTCTCTCCTACCTGTCTCCTCTCTCCCTACCTGTCTCCTCTCTCCTACCTGTCTCTCCTCTCCCTCTCTCCTTCCCGTCTCTCCTCTCCTACCTGTCTCTCCTGTCCCTCCTACCCGTCTCTCCTGTCCCTCCTACCCGTCTCTCCTCTCTTCTACCCGTCTCTCCTCTCTCCTACCCGTCTCTCCTCTCTCCTACCCGTCTCTCCTCTCTTCTACCCGTCTCTCCTCTCTCCTACCCGTCTCTCCTCTCTCCTACCCGTCTCTCCTACCCGTCTCTCCTGTCTCCTACCCGTCTCTCCTCTCTCCTACCCGTCTCTCCTCTCTCCTACCCGCTCTCCTCTCCTCCTACCCGTCTCTCCTGTCTCTCCTACCCGTCTCTCCTCTCTCCTACCAGTCTCTCCTCTCCTACCAGTCTCTCCTCTCTCCTACCAGTCTCTCCTCTCCTACCCGTCTCTCCTCTCTCCTACCCGTCTCTCCTCTCTCCTACCCGTCTCTCCTCTCTCCTACCTGTCTCCTCTCTCCTACCTGTTTCATCTCTCTCCTACCTTTCTCCTGTCTCTCCTACCTGTCTCCTCTCTCCCTACCTGTCTCACCTCTCTCTCCTACCTGTCTCACCTCTCTCTCCTACCTGTCTCACCTCTCTCCTACCCGTCTCTCCTCTCTCCTACCCGTCTCTCCTCTCTCCTACTGTCTCTCCTCTCTCCTACCTGTCTCTCCTCTCTCTCTGTCTACCCGTCTCTCCTCTCTCCTACCTGTCTCACGTCTCTCCTATCTGTGTGTCTCTCATACCCGTCTCACGTCTCTCCTATCTGTGTGTCCCTCCTGCCTGTCTCACGTCTCTCCTATCTGTGTCTCTCCTACCTGTCTCACGTCTCTCCTATCTGTGTGTCTCTCCTACCTTTTTCACGTCTCTCCTACCTGTCTCACGTCTCTCCTATCTGTGTGTCTCTCCTACCTGTCTCACGTCTCTCCTATCTGTGTCTCTCCTACCAGGTGATGTTTCTGGTGTACCACTGGTCCAGTGGAGATGGAGTCCATGACCTCTTGGTCAGTAAGCCTGTGTCAAAATGGACGCCGGAGGAGGTTCTGTTCTGGTTGGAACACCTTGGGGCTTGGACCTCTGTCTATAAAGAACCCTTCCTACAGGAGAACGTTAATGGACGGTGAGGAATGTTTGTAGTACGGTTCTGTTCTGGTTGGAACGCCTTGGGGCTTGGACCTCTGTCTATAAAGAATCCTTCCTCTGTCTCTCTCTCTGTCTCTCTCTGTCTCTCTCCTCTCTGTCTCTCTCTCTCTGTGTCTCTCTCTGTGTCTCTCTCTGTGTCTCTCTCTGTGTCTCTCTCTGTCTCTCTCTGTCTCTCTCTCTCTCTGTCTCGCTCTCTCTGTCTCTCTCTCTCTGTCTCGCTCTCTCTGTCTCTCTCTCTCTGTCTCTCTCCCTGTCTCTCTCTGTCTCTCTCTCTGTCTCTCTCTCTGTCTCTCTCTGTCTCTCTCTGTGTCTCTCTCTGTGTCTCTCTCTGTGTCTCTCTCTCTGTCTCCTCGCTCGCTCTCTTTCTTTCATGGTCAGGTTATTGTTGATGTTAGGTAAGTGATGAGTTAACATGGAGAACCTGGTTATTTAATGGCTTTATGATATATCTCTCAGGTTATTGTTGATGTTAGGTAGTGATGAGGTAACATGGAGAACTATAGTTATGTCCTGGTTATTTAATGGCTTTATGATATATCTCTCAGGTTATTGTTGATGCTCGGTGATGAGGAGCTGACCAGAGCTCCCTATAACATAGACAACCAGGCCCACAGGAGAGCGATGATGGCTGAACTGGAGAGGATCAAGGAACTGGGGGTCAAGCCACCTCAGAACCTCTGGGAATACAAGGTGAACCCAGAAATACTACGTATTATATAGAAACTGCCTGGGTCGAGCCACCTCAGAACCTCTGGGAGTACAAGGTGACAGAACCCACCTCAGAACCCAGAAATACCACTTATTATATATTAACTTAGAAACTGCCTGGGTCGAGCCACCTCAGAACCTCAGGGTTCAGATTTTCACCTTGTCAGCTCGAGGCATCCAATCTTGCAACCGTACAGTTAACTAGTCCAACGCAATAACGACCTGCCTGTTACGCAAATGCAGTAAGCCAAGGTAAGTTGCTAGCTAGCATTAAACTTATCTTATAAAAAACAATCATATTCACTCGTGGTTGATGATATTACTAGATATTATCTAGCGTGTCCTGCGTTGCATATTATCTGACTGAGCGGTGGTAGGCGCTGTGTGGTCCTTCTGTAGCTCAGTTGGTAGAGCATGGCGCTTGTAACGCCAGGGTAGTGGGTTCGATTCCGGGACCACCCATACGTAGAATGTATGCACACATGACTGTAAGTCGCTTTGGATAAAAGCGTCTGCTAAATGGCATTTATTATTATTATTATTATTATTATTAGGCAGAAGCAGGCGCCTGAACATTCATTTAAACAGCACTTTCTTGCGTTTTGCCAGCAGCTCTTCGTTGTGCGTCAAGCATTGCTCTGTTTATGACTTCAAGCCTATCAACTCCCGAGATGAGGATGGTGTAACCGAAGTGAAATGGCTAGCTAGTTAGCGCGCGCTAATTGTCGTTGTGTTGCTGGTTCGAGCCCAGGGAGGAGCGAGGAGAGGGACGGAAGCTATACTGTTACACTGGCAATACTATAGTGCCTATAAGAACATCCAATAGTCAAAGGTTAATGAAATACAAATGGTATAGAGGGAAATAGTCCTATAATAACTACAACCTAAAACTTCTTACCTGGGAATATTGAAGAACTGGGAATATTGAAGAACTGGGAATATTGAAGAACTGGGAATATTGAAGAACTGGGAATATTGAAGACTCGTGTCAAAAGGAGCCACCAGCTTTCATATGTTCTCATGTTCTGAACAAGGAACTGAAACGTTCGCTTTCTTACATGGCACATATTGCACTTTTATTTTATTCTCCAACACTGTGTTTTTGCATTATTTAAACCAAATTGAACACGTTTCATTATTTATTTGAGGCTAAATTGATTTTATTGATGTATTATATTAAGTTAAAATAAGTGTTCATTCAGTATTGTTGTAATTGTCATTATTACAAATAAATGTTAAAAGAATCGTCCGATTAATCGGCATCGGCTTTTTCGGTCCTCCAATAATCGGTATCGGCGTTGAGAAATCATAATCGTTCGACCTCTACTATTGACGCACCCTTTAATAAATACTTTATATGCTCTGGTTGAAGTTGAAGCCCGTTAAGATATGCTGTATGCATCATTTGATAAGTCATTTAGGGTTTAATGATGGTTTGAACTGTCTCTCTCCCTCTGTCTATCTCTCTCCTGTCTACCCCTCTCCTGTCTACCTCTCTCCTGTCTCCCTCTGTCCTGTCTACCTCTCTCCTGTCTACCTCTCTCCTGTCTACCTCTCTCCGGTCTACCTCTCTCCGGTCTCCCTCTGTCTACCTCTCTCCTGTCTCCCTCTGTCTACCTCTCTCCTGTCTCCCTCTGTCTACCTCTCTCCTGTCTCCCTCTGTCTACCTCTCTCCTGTCTCCCTCTGTCTACCTCTCTCCTGTCTCCCTCTGTCTACCTCTCTCCTGTCTCCCTCTGTCTACCTCTCTCCTGTCTCCCTCTGTCTACCCCTCTCCTGTCTCCCTCTGTCTACCCCTCTCCTGTCTACCTCTCTCCTGTCTCCCACCGTCTACCCCTCTCCTGTCTCCCTCTGTCTACCTCTCTCCTGTCTCCCACCGTCTACCTCTCTCCTGTCTCCCACCGTCTACCTCTCTCCTGTCTCCCTCTGTCTACCTGTCTACCTCTCTCCTGTCTCCCTCTGTCTACCTGTCTACCTCTCTCCTGTCTACCTCTCTCCCTGTCTACCCCTCTCCTGTCTCCCTCTGTCTACCCCTCTCCTGTCTCCCTCTGTCTACCTCTCTCCTGTCTCCCTCTGTCTACCTCTCTCCTGTCTCCCTCTGTCTACCCCTCTCCTGTCTCCCTCTGTCTACCCCTCTCCTGTCTCCCTCTCGTCTACCCCTCTCCTGTCTCCCTCCGTCTACCCCTCTCCTCTCTCCCTCTGTCTACCCTCTCCTGTCTCCCTCTGTCTACCCCTCTCCTGTCTCCCTCCGTCTACCCCTCTCCTGTCTCCCTCCGTCTACCTCTCTCTCTGTCCTCCTACCCCTTTCCTCTCTCCCTCTGTCTACTCCTCTCCTCTCTCTCCCTCTGTCTCCCCCTCTCTCCTCTCTCCTCTGTCTACTCTCTCTCCTCCGTCTCCCCTCTCCTGTCTACCTCTCTCCATCTGTCTCCCCCTCTCCTGCCTCCCTCTGTCTACCCCTCTCCTGTCTACCCCTCTCCTGCCTCCCTCTGTCTACCCCCGTCTCCTGTCTACCCTCTCTCTCTCTCCCTCTGTCTACCCCTCTCCTGCCTTCCTCTGTCTACCCCTCTCCTGTCTACCCCTCTCCTGCCTCCCTCTGTCTCCCCCTCTCCTGTCTACCCCCTCTCCTCTATCCCTCTGTCTACCCTCTCCTGTCTCCTCTGTCTACCCTCTCCTGTCTACCCCTCTCCTGTCTACCCCTCTCTCCTGTCTACCCCTCTGTCCCCTGCCTGTCTCCCTCTGTCTACCCCTCTCCTGTCTACCCTCCGTCTCTCCTGTCTACCCCTCTCCCTGTCTACCCCTCTCCTCTCTCCCTCTGTCTACCCCTCTCCTGTCTACCCCTCTCCTGCCTCCCTCTGTCTACCCCTCTCCTGTCTACCCCTCTCCTGTCTACCCCTCTCCTGTCTACCTCTCTCCTGTCTACCCTCTCCTGTCTACCTCTCTCCTGTCTACCTCTCTCCTGCCTCCCTCTGTCTCCCCCTCTCCTGTCTACCCCTCTCCTGCCTCCTCTGTCTCCCCTCTCCTGTCTACCCCTCTCCTGTCTCCCTCTGTCTACCCCCTCTCCTGTCTCCCTCTGTCTACCCCTCTCCTGTCTACCCTCTCCTGTCTACCCCTCTCCTGTCTACCCTCTCCTGTCTACCCCTCTCCTGCCTCCCTCTGTCTACCCTCTCTGTCTACCCCTCTCCTGTCTACCCCTCTCCTCTCTCCCTCTGTCTACCCCTCTCCTGTCTACCCCTCTCCTGTCTACCCTCTCCTGTCTCTCCCTCTCCTGTCTACCTCTCTCCTGTCTACCTCTCTCCTGCCTCCCTCTGTCTCCCCCTCTCCTGTCTACCCCTCTCGTCTCTCAACCCCCCACCAGGCTGTGAATGCAGGTAAATCTCTGTTCCTGCTCTATGCTTTGAAGAGTTCTCCTCGCCTCACCATCCTCTACCTCTACCTCTTCGACTACTCCGAAACCTTCCTCCCCTTCCTGCACACCTGCTGTCCCGCCTCTCTCACGCACCAGCGAGCCAATGGAGGACAGCCTCCCCTCAACCACCAGGTACCATTGGACGGCTCAACTGTCACGTCTGATTGTATTTATTTGATAAATAAAGGTAGGCGTGTCGGTACGACTCCAGACATAGACGACAACTAGACGTAGACTACTGTAGATGTAGTCAGTATGTCTGGTCATAGACAACTAGACGTCTCAGACTACTGTAGATGTAGTCTGGTCATAGACTAACTAGACGTAGACTACTGTAGATGTAGTCTGGTCATAGACAACGACACGTAGATACTGTAGATGTAGTCTGGTCATAGACAACTAGATGTAGACTACTGTAGATGTAGTCTGGTCATAGACTACTAGACGTAGACTACTGTAGATGTAGTCTGGTCATAGACAACTAGTTGTAGACTACTGTAGATGTAGTCTGGTCATAGACAACTAGACGTAGACTACTGTAGATGTAGTCTGGTCATAGACAACTAGATGTAGACTACTGTAGATGTAGTCTGGTCATAGACAACTAGATGTAGACTACTGTAGATGTAGTCTGGTCATAGACAACTAGACGTAAACTACTGTAGATGTAGTCTGGTCATAGACAACTAGACGTAGACTACTGTAGATGTAGTCTGGTCATAGACAACTAGACGTAGACTACTGTAGATGTGGTCAGTCTGGTCATAGACAACTAGACGTAGACTACTGTAGATGTAGTCTGGTCATAGACAACTAGACGTAGACTACTGTAGATGTAGTCTGGTCATAGACAACTAGATGTAGACTACTGTAGATGTAGTCTGGTCATAGACAACTAGATGTAGACTACTGTAGATGTAGTCTGGTCATAGACAACTAGACGTAGACTACTGTAGATGTAGTCTGGTCATAGACAACTAGACGTAGACTACTGTAGATGTAGTCTGGTCATAGACAACTAGACGTAGACTACTGTAGATGTAGTCTGGTCATAGACTACTAGACGTAGACTACTGTAGATGTAGTCTGGTCATAGACTACTAGACGTAGACTACTGTAGATGTGGTCAGTATGTCTGGTCATAGACAACTAGACGTAGACTACTGTAGATGTAGTCTGGTCATAGACAACTAGACGTAGACTACTGTAGATGTAGTCTGGTCATAGACAACTAGATGTAGACTACTGTAGATGTAGTCTGGTCATAGACAACTAGATGTAGACTACTGTAGATGTAGTCTGGTCATAGACAACTAGACGTAGACTACTGTAGATGTAGTCTGGTCATAGACAACTAGACGTAGACTACTGTAGATGTAGTCTGGTCATAGACAACTAGACGTAGACTACTGTAGATGTAGTCTGGTCATAGACTACTAGACGTAGACTACTGTAGATGTAGTCTGGTCATAGACTACTAGACGTAGACTACTGTAGATGTAGTCAGTATGTCTGGTCATAGACAACTAGACGTAGACTACTGTAGATGTAGTCTGGTCATAGACAACTAGACGTAGACTACTGTAGATGTAGTCTGGTCATAGACAACTAGATGTAGACTACTGTAGATGTAGTCTGGTCATAGACAACTAGACGTAGACTACTGTAGATGTAGTCTGGTCATAGACAACTAGACGTAGACTACTGTAGATGTAGTCTGGTCATAGACAACTAGACGTAGACTACTGTAGATGTAGTCTGGTCATAGACAACGAGACGTAAACTACTGTAAATGTAGTCTGGTCATAGACAACTCTCTCTCCTCCCTCCCCCCTCTCTCTCCCTCCCTCCACCCCCTCTCTCTCTCCCTCCCTCCACCCCCCTCTCTCTCCCTCCCCTCCACCCCCTCTCTCTCTCCCTCCCTCCACCCCCTCTCTCTCCCTCCCTCCACTCTCTCCCTCTCCACCCACCCCTCTCCCTCCCTCCACCCCCTCTCTCTTCTCTCTCCACCCCTCTCTTCTCTCTCCACCCACCCCATCTCCCTCCCTCCACCCCCCCTCTCTCCCTCCCTCCACCCCCCTCTCTCCCTCCCTCCACCCCCTCTCTCTCCCCTCCCTCCACCCCCTCTCTCTCCCTCCACCCCCTCTCCCTCCCTCCACCCCCTCTCTCCCCTCCCTCCACCCCCTCTCTCCCCCTCCCTCCACCCCCTCTCTCTTCTCCCTCCCACCCCCTCTCTCTTCTCTCTCCACCCACCCCTCTCCCTCCCTCCACCCCCTCTCTCTCCCTCCCTCCACCCTCCTCCACCCCTCCACCCCCTCCCCTCTCCACCCCCTCTCTCCCTCCCTCCACCCCCCTCTCTCTTCTCTCTCCACCCACCCCTCTCCTCCCTCCACCCCCTCCTCCCTCCCTCCACCCCCTCTCTCCCCTCCCTCCACCCCCTCTCTCTTCTCTCTCCACCCACCCACCCCTCTCTCTCTCTCCACCCACCCCTCTCTCTCTCCCTCCACCCCCTCTCTCTCCCCCCACCCCCTCTCCCACCCCCACCCCCCTCTCTCTCTCCCTCCACCCCCTCTCACTCCCTCCACCCCCTCTCACTCTCCCCCACCCCTCCCTCTCTCTCCCTCCAGGGGCACCCCAGCTGGCGCCAGTGGGCGGAGTTCCTAGTTAAGTACCTCCTTCCGTACCAGCTGATCGCTGAGTTTGCCTGGGATTGGCTGTCGGTTCACTACTGGACGTCACGGTTCATCATCGTCAACGCCGTGCTGCTGTCTGTGCTGGAGGGCTGTGTCCTGTGGAGGTTCTATAACCGAGCTGAGATCAGGTACCGTCTGTCTCACTGTCTCCGTCCCGTCACACCAACTGTCTCTCTGTCTGTCTCACTGTCTCCGTCCCGTCACACCAACTGTCTCTCTGTCTGTCTCACTGTCTCCATCTCCGTCACACCAACTGTCTCTCTGTCCGTCTCACTGTCTCTGTCACACCAACTGTCTCTCTGTCTGTCTCTCTGTCTCCGTCCCCGTCACACCAACTGTCTCTCTGTCCGTCTCACTGTCTCCGTCACACCAACTGTCTCTCTGTCTGTCTCACTGTCTCCATCCCCGTCACACCAACTGTCTCTCTGTCCGTCTCACTGTCTCCGTCACACCAACTGTCTCTCTGTCCGTCTCACTGTCTCCATCCCCGTCACACCAACTGTCTCTCTGTCCGTCTCACTGTCTCCGTCCCCATCACACCAACTGTCTCTCTGTCTGTCTCACTGTCTCCGTCCCCGTCACACCAACTGTCTCTCTGTCCGTCTCACTGTCTCCATCTCCGTCACACCAACTGTCTCTCTGTCCGTCTCACTGTCTCCGTCCCCATCACACCAACTGTCTCTCTGTCCGTCTCACTGTCTCCATCTCCGTCCCCTTACCATCCCTCCCTACCCCTCTACCCCCTCATCTCATCCTCACTACCACACTCTCTCCCCTTACCTCATACCTCCCTCTCTCCCCCCACTACCCCCCCCATCTCATCCTCACTACCACACTCTCTCACCCTTACCTCATCCCTCCCTCTCTCTCCCCCACTACCCCCTCCCCCCATCTCATCCCCTCACTACCCTCTCTCTCCCCCTTCCTCATCCCTCCCTCTCTCTCCACCCTCCTACCTCATCCCTCTCTCTCTCCCCACTCTCCCCCCCATCCCCCTCACTACCCCCTCCCCCCATCTCATCCCTCACTCATACCCCTCTCTCCCCCACCTCCCCCCCATCTCATCCCTCACTACTCTCTCCTGTCTCACTCCCCTCTCCTCCCTCTGTCCGCCCACTACCCCCCATCTCTCCCCCACCCCCAACCTCCCCCATCTCATCTCTCTCATCTCTCCCTCACCCTCTCTCACCCTTACCTCATCCCTCCCTCTCTCTCCACCATCTCTGCATAGTTAGTTGTTTAATGTAATGAAGTCTCCCTCTCCCCTCCAGGAGTCTCCCTCAGAAGATGTGGGGTCACCTGTGGAGGATGTCCTCCCAGGGTTTTGCCTTCGCCCTGTTCTGGCCGGTGGTCCCTCAGTTTGTGTGTAACTGTCTGTTCTACTGGGCTCTGTATTTCAACCCCATCATCAACATAGACCTGGTGGTGCAGCAGCTAATGCACCCGGACACACGGGGGCCGTGAAGGACTGGCCGGCTCCCTACGAAGGGCACTACTTCTGAGTCCCTATGGGGTAGTGCACTACTTCTGGGTCCCTATGGGGTAGTGCACTACTTCTGAGTCCCTATGGGGTAGTGCACTACTTCTGAGTCCCTATGGGGTAGTGCACTACTTCTGACCAGAGTCCCTATGGGGTAGTGCACTACTTCTGAAAGTCCCTATGGGGTAGTGCACTACTTCTGACCAGAGTCCCTATGGGGTAGTGCACTACTTCTGACCAGAGTCCCTATGGGGTAGTGCACTACTTCAGAGTCCCTAGGGGTAGTGCACTACTTCTGACCAGAGTCCCTAGGGGTAGTGCACTACTTCAGAGTCCCTAGGGGTAGTGCACTACTTCTGACCAGAGTCCCTATGGGGTAGTGCACTACTTCTGACCAGAGTCCCTATGGGGTAGTGCACTACTTCTGACCAGAGTCCCTATGGGGTAGTGCACTACTTCTGAGAGTCCCTATGGGGTAGTGCACTACTTCTGAGTCCCTATGGGGTAGTGCACTACTTCTGACCAGAGTCCCTATGGGGTAGTGCACTACTTCTGACCAGAGTCCCTATGGGGTAGTGCACTACTTCTGACCAGAGTCCCTATGGGGTAGTGCACTACTTCTGAGTCCCTATGGGGTAGTGCACTACTTCTGAGTCCCTATGGGGTAGTGCACTACTTCTGAGTCCCTATGGGGTAGTGCACTACTTCTGAGTCCCTATGGGGTAGTGCACTACTTCTAGAGTCCCTATGGGGTAGTGCACTACTTCTGAGTCCCTATGGGGTAGTGCACTACTTCAGAGTCCCTATGGGGTAGTGCACTACTTCAGAGTCCCTATGGGGTAGTGCACTACTTCAGAGTCCCTATGGGGTAGTGCACTACTTCTGAGTCCCTATGGGGTAGTGCACTACTTCTGAGTCCCTATGGGGTAGTGCACTACTTCTGAGTCCCTATGGGGTAGTGCACTACTTCTGAGTCCCTATGGGGTAGTGCACTACTTCAGAGTCCCTATGGGGTAGTGCACTACTTCAGAGTCCCTATGGGGTAGTGCACTACTTCAGAGTCCCTATGGGGTAGTGCACTACTTCAGAGTCCCTATGGGGTAGTGCACTACTTCAGAGTCCCTATGGGGTAGTGCACTACTTCAGAGTCCCTATGGGGTAGTGCACTACTTCAGAGTCCCTATGGGGTAGTGCACTACTTCAGAGTCCCTATGGGGTAGTGCACTACTTCAGAGTCCCTATGGGGTAGTGCACTACTTCAGAGTCCCTATGGGGTAGTGCACTACTTCAGAGTCCCTATGGGGTAGTGCACTACTTCAGAGTCCCTATGGGGTAGTGCACTACTTCAGAGTCCCTATGGGGTAGTGCACTACTTCAGAGTCCCTATGGGGTAGTGCACTACTTCAGAGTCCCTATGGGGTAGTGCACTACTTCAGAGTCCCTATGGGGTAGTGCACTACTTCAGAGTCCCTATGGGGTAGTGCACTACTTCAGAGTCCCTATGGGGTAGTGCACTACTTCAGAGTCCCTATGGGGTAGTGCACTACTTCAGAGTCCCTATGGGGTAGTGCACTACTTCTGACCAGAGTCCCTATGGGGTAGCGCACTACTTCTGACCAGAGTCCCTATGGGGTAGCGCACTACTTCTGACCAGAGTCCCTATGGGGTAGTGCACTACTTCTGACCAGAGTCCCTATGGGGTAGTGCACTACTTCTGACCAGAGTCCCTATGGGGTAGTGCACTACTTCTGACCAGAGTCCCTATGGGGTAGTGCACTACTTCAGAGTCCCTATGGGGTAGTGTATCATAGCAACGGAATGAGAGTCCCTAGCGGAGCCCGCAGTATCATAGCAACGGGATGGATGCCAGCGTAGCCCGCAGTATCATAGCAACGGGAAGGATGCCAGCGTAGCCCGCAGTATCATAGCAACGGAAGGATGCCAGCGTAGCCCGCAGTATCATAGCAACGGGAAGGATGCCAGCGTAGCCCGCAGTATCATAGCAACGGGAAGGATGCCAGCGTAGCCCGCAGTATCATAGCAACGGGAAGGATGCCAGCGTAGCCCGCAGTATCATAGCAACGGGATGGATGCCAGCGTAGCCCGCAGTATCATAGCAACGGGAAGGATGCCAGCGTAGCCCGCAGTATCATAGCAACGGGAAGGATGCCAGCGTAGCCCGCAGTATCATAGCAACGGGATGGATGCCAGCGTAGCCCGCAGTATCATAGCAACGGGATGGATGCCAGCGTAGCCCGCAGTATCATAGCAACGGGAAGGATGCCAGCGTAGCCCGCAGTATCATAGCAACGGGAAGGATGCCAGCGTAGCCCGCAGTATCATAGCAACGGGAAGGATGCCAGCGTAGCCCGCAGTATCATAGCAACGGGATGGATGCCAGCGTAGCCCGCAGTATCATAGCAACGGGATGGATGCCAGCGTAGCCCGCAGTATCATAGCAACGGGAAGGATGCCAGCGTAGCCCGCAGTATCATAGCAACGGGAAGGATGCCAGCGTAGCCCGCAGTATCATAGCAACGGGATGGATGCCAGCGTAGCCCGCAGTATCATAGCAACGGGATGGATGCCAGCGTAGCCCGCAGTATCATAGCAACGGGAAGGATGCCAGTGTAGCCCGCAGTATCATAGCAACAGGCAGCCATCTGTGAGCCAGACAAACCAATGTCTTAATGTGTGTGTCTCAAAAGGCTCACTATTCCCTATATTATAGTGAACTACTTTTGACCCGGGACCGTAGGAAGCCCCATAGAGCTCTGGTCAACAGCAGTGCACTATACAGGGAATGGGTTACCAATGGAGACGCAGACCAAGTTCTGTATAATATTGGATGGTTTCTCCTAATGTCTTAATTAAAGTGGTATGTTTAAGCAATAAGGCCAGAGGGGGTGTGGTATATGGCCAATATACCACGGCTGAGGGCTGTTCTTCATGCATGACGCATCGCGGAGTCGCCTAGTGGTTACAGCGTTGGGACAGAAACCGAAAGGTTGCGAAGATCAAATCCCCGAGCTGTCGTTCTGAACAAGGCAGTTAACCCACTGTTCCTAGGCCGTCTTTGTAAATAAGAATTTGTTCTTATTAACTGACTTGCCTGGTTAAATAATGGTTAAATAAATAAAATATATATTTTTTTTTAAATCCACAAACCCCCGAGTAGCATTATTGCTATTATAAACTGGTTAACAGCGTAATGTTGTCATACCCGTGGTATACGGTCTAATATACCACGGCTATCAGCCAATAAGCATTCAGGGCTCGAATCACCCAGTTTCTAAATATATATATAATGAGGGTAATTCATATTGAAGGGAAGAGGTTGTGTGTTTGTCTGTTATGGGGGTCAGTGGTAATAACTAGAGAGGGTTGATATGATTCTGTTATGGGGGTCAGTGGTGATAAATGTAATCACTCTGTTCCTGGAGAGCTACCCTCCTGTAGGTTTTAACTCCAACCCTGTTCCTGGAGAGATACCTCCTGTAGGTTTTAACTCCAACCCTGTTCCTGGAGAGATACCCTCCTGTAGGTTTTAACTCCAACCCTGTTCCTGGAGAGCTACCCTCCTGTAGGTTTTAACTCCAACCCTGTTCCTGGAGAGATACCCTCCTGTAGGTTTTAATTCCAACCCTGTTCCTGGAGAGAACCTACAGGAGGGCATCTCTCCAGGAACAGGGTTGGAGTTAAAACCTACAGGAGGGTATCTCTCCAGGAACAGGGTTGGAGATAAAACCTAGAGGAGGGTAGGGGCCCAGGTTCCTGTTAGTTTTATTCTGACACCCTGTCCTATTCCCTATATAGTGCAGTGTGCACTATATTTGACCAGAACCTCTGTAGGGAATAGGGTGCCACAACATTCTGTTTCCATGGTGATGTGGAGCTCAGCTTGTCTCGTTGGAAGGCAACACACATAATGCCTTTTTTTTCTTTTTACAAGGTTACTTAAAAAAAAAGGTTAAGTTAAGCACTTGAGTTTCATATGGTAATCGTAAATAAAAAAACTATTTCTACTTCCTGCATTCAGAAAGAGTTTAAACATGGCGATATCCAGCTGTTGTCATTTTCAATTTAAGGAAATCGCCTGTTTGAGTGTTCGTCCCAAATGGCACCCGATTCCCTATGTAGTGCACTACTTTTGACCAGGGCCTAGAGGGTAAGCCATATAGGGCCTTGGTCAAAAATAGTGCAGAGGGTGCCGTTTGGGATGAACGCTGGGACAGATGGGACTCCATTGTTTAACATAAAAGGGCTATCGCCTCATTGGTCCCTCTCATGTAACCAATGGCCTGAAGGATGTTTTATGTTTGTTTGTGACAAAATGATGTTTTAAATTGTCAATTTGTTTAATTGTTCATGAATAGGTTCATTCTTTCCCACCTGTCCTGAGGTTGGTTGGTTTCTAATTGCGTAGATTGAATGATTAAATATCTGTCTTTAAAAAAAAAAAAATCTCTTATTTTTTCATTTAGTGGAATTCAACCACTTTTCCGTAAGTTGTGGTCTATATAGGGGCGGCAGGCAGCCTAGTGGTTAGAGTGTAGGGGCGGCAGGTAGCCTAGTGGTTAGAGTGTAGGGGCGGCAGGTAGCCTAGTGGTTAGAGTGTAGGGGCGGCAGGCAGCCTAGTGGTTAGAGTGGAGGGGCGGCAGGCAGCCTAGTGGTTAGAGTGGAGGGGCGGCAGGCAGCCTAGTGGTTAGAGTGTAGCCTAGGGTTAGAGTGTAGGGCGGCAGGCAGCCTAGTGGTTAGAGTGTAGGGCGGCAGGTAGCCTAGTGGTTAGAGTGTAGGGGCAGCAGGGTAGCCTAGTGGTTAGAGTGTAGGGCGGCAGGTAGCCTAGTGGTTAGAGTGTAGAGGTGGCAGGTTGGTTAGAGTGTAGGGGCGGCAGGTAGCCTAGTGGTTAGAGTGTAGGGGCGGCAGGTAGCCTAGGGTTAGAGTGTAGGGGCGGCAGGCAGCCTAGTGGTTAGAGTGTAGGGCGAGGGTGCCTAGTGGTTAGAGTGTAGGGGCGGCAGGCAGCCTAGTGGTTAGAGTGTAGGGCGGCAGGTAGCCTAGTGGTTAGAGTGTAGGGGCGGCAGGTAGCCTAGTGGTTAGAGTGTAGAGGCGGCAGGTAGCCTAGTGGTTAGAGTGTAGGGGCGGCAGGTAGCCTGTGGTTAGAGTGTAGGGCAAAAGGTAGCCTAGTGGTTTTAAAGCCTTGGTTAGAGTGTTAGCCTAGTGGTTAGAGTGTTCGGCAGGCAGCCTAGTGGTTAGAGTGTAGGGGCGGCAGGTAGCCTAGTGGTTAGAGTGTAGGGGCGGCAGGCAGCCTAGTGGTTAGAGTGTAGGGGCGGCAGGTAGCCTAGTGGTTAGAGTGTAGGGGCGGCAGGTAGCCTAGTGGTTAGAGTGTAGGGGGCGGCAGGGAAAATAGCCTAGTGGTTAGAGTGTAGGGGCGGCAGGTAGCCTAGTGGTTAGAGTGTAGGGGGCGGCAGGTTAGTGGTTAGAGTGTAGGGGCGGCAGGTAGCCTAGTGGTTAGAGTGGTTAGAGTGTAGGGGCGGCAGGTAGCCTAGTGGTTAGAGTGTAGGGGCGGCAGGTAGCCTAGTGGTTAGAGTGTAGGGGCGGCAGGTAGCCTAGGTAGCCTAGTGGTTAGAGTGTAGGGGCGGCAGGGCCTAGTGGTTAGAGTGTAGGGGCTAGCCTAGTGGTTAGAGTGTAGGGGCGGCAGGTAGCCTAGTGGTTAGAGTGTAGGGGCGGCAGGTAGCCTAGTGGTTAGAGTGTAGGGGCGGCAGGTAGCCTAGTGGTTAGAGTGGAGGGGCGGCAGGTAGCCTAGTGGTTAGAGTGGAGGGGCGGCAGGTAGCCCAGTGGTTAGAGTGTAGGGGCGGCAGGGTAGCCTAGTGGTTAGAGTGTAGTGCCTAGGGGAGTGTAGGCAGGTAGCCTAGTGGTTAGAGTGTAGGGGCGGCAGGTAGCCTAGTGGTTAGAGTGTAGGGGCGGCAGGGTAGCCTAGTGGTTAGAGTGTAGGGGCGGCAGGTAGCCTAGTGGTTAGAGTGTAGGGGCGGCAGGTAGCCTAGTGGTTAGAGTGTAGGGGCGGCAGGTAGCCTAGTGGTTAGAGTGTAGGGGCAGGTAGCCTAGTGGTTAGAGTGTAGGGGCGGCAGGTAGCCTAGTGGTTAGAGTGTAGGGGCGGCAGGTAGCCTAGTGGTTAGAGTGTAGGGGCGGCAGGTAGCCTAGTGGTTAGAGTGTAGGGGCGGCAGGTAGCCTAGTGGTTAGAGTGTAGGGGCGGCAGGTAGCCTAGTGGTTAGAGTGTAGGGGCGGCAGGGTAGCCTAGTGGTTAGAGTGTAGGGGCGGCAGGTAGCCTAGTGGTTAGAGTGTAGGGGCGGCAGGGTAGCCTAGTGGTTAGAGTGTAGGGGCGGCAGGTAGCCTAGTGGTTAGAGTGTAGGGGCGGCAGGTAGCCTAGTGGTTAGAGTGTAGGGGCGGCAGGTAGCCTAGTGGTTAGAGTGTAGGGGCGGCAGGGTAGCCTAGTGGTTAGAGTGTAGGGGCGGCAGGTAGCCTAGTGGTTAGAGTGTAGGGGCGGCAGGTAGCCTAGTGGTTAGAGTGTAGGGGCGGCAGGCAGCCTAGTGGTTAGAGTTGGGCTAGTAATCGAAAGGTTGCTAGATTGGATCCCCCGAGCTGACGAGGTAAAAATCTGTCGTTCTGCCCCCAAACAAGGCAGTTTAACCCACTGTTCCTAGGCCATCATTGTAAATAAGAATGTGTTCTTAACAGACTTGCCCGGTTAAATATAAGGGATGCCATTTGGGACAAACTAAGTTGTATACTGGAGATGATGAATGAGGTTTAACAGTGGTGGAATGTCCCCTTTAATTAAACTGGTAATACTACTTCTGGTGCACTGTGATTCTCTCTGACGCGTTACCATGGTGAGGGTGCACAACCATTTTTGCTAAATATGTGTATGTGACAAACCAAATGTGATTTGACTGTGATTCCCTCTGATGCGTTACCTGGTTTGTTATGGTTTCTCTCCCAAAAAAATGAAGACTTGGCAAACAAACAAATTAATAAAATATGTTTTTTTTTTTTTTTAAGAATATGATGAAACTTTGTGTTTGTTCCAAAGATTTTTCCTACAGATGAGATGAGAATGTAGTTTTGTTGTAGGCCTACAGATGAGATGAGAATGTATTTTTGTTGTAGGCCTACAGATGAGAGAATGTATTTTTGTTGTAGGCCTACAGATGAGATGAGAATGTATTTTTGTTGTAGGCCTACAGATGAGAGAATGTATTTTTGTTGTTAGGACACAGATGAGATGAGAGAATGTATTTTTGTTTTAGCCTACAGATGAGATGAGAGAATGTATTTTTGTTGTAGGCCTACAGATGAGAGAATGTATTTTTGTTGTAGGCCTACAGATGAGAGAATGTATTTTTGTTGTAGGCCTACAGATGAGAGAATGTATTTTTGTTGTAGGCCTACAGATGAGAGAATGTATTTTTGTTGTAGGCCTACAGATGAGAGAATGTATTTTTGTTGTAGGCCTACAGATGAGAGAATGTATTTTTGTTGTAGGCCTACAGATGAGATGAGAGAATGTATTTTTGTTTTAGGACAGATGAGAGAATGTATTTTTGTTTTAGGACAGATGAGATGAGAGAATGTATTTTTGTTTTAGGACAGATGAGATGAGAGAATGTATTTTTGTTGTAGGCCTACAG
Source organism: Oncorhynchus keta (assembly GCF_023373465.1). Classification (NCBI taxonomy): domain Eukaryota; kingdom Metazoa; phylum Chordata; class Actinopteri; order Salmoniformes; family Salmonidae; genus Oncorhynchus; species Oncorhynchus keta. Next base: position 10,214 of record NW_026277894.1, on the reverse strand, counting down.
ATGAGAGAATGTATTTTTGTTGTAGGCCTACAGATGAGATGAGAGAATGTATTTTTGTTTTAGGACAGATGAGAGAATGTATTTTTGTTTTAGGACAGATGAGATGAGAGAATGTATTTTTGTTTTAGGACAGATGAGATGAGAGAATGTATTGTTGTTTTAGGACAGATGAAATCACGCCATTAGATTCTAACACGAACACGCCAACAATTTGACGGTGTTTTTTTGAGCAATGCCGTCATATCGTTGTGGGACTCTAACACACACACACCATTAGATTCTAACACACCATTAGAATAATGTCCTTATTGTTTTCTTTTGTACATTGAACATGTCAGTCTACAGAACTGCTGTTTGAGTCCTCAGTCATGGACTTAATGATACACCCCCACCAGGTCTGTCATGGTGATATAATCACACTGTTAATCAGACCCATGGGCCGTGCCCGTCAGACGAGGGTAAAGTACTGTAGGTCTTTATTACACACACACCACTAGCCAGGACAAACCAGAGAAAACACTAGTCTCTCTCTCTCACACTGTTAATCAGACCCATGGGCCGTGCCCGTCAGACGGACAGAGGGTAAAGTACTGTAGGTCTTTATTACACACACACCACTAGCCAGGACAAACCAGAGAAAACACTAGTCTCTCTCTCTCACACTGTTAATCAGACCCATGGGCCGTGCCCGTCAGACGGACAGAGGGTAAAGTACTGTAGGTCTTTATTACACACACACCACTAGCCAGGACAAACGAGAGAAAACACTAGTCTCTCTCTCTCACACTGTTAATCAGACCCATGGGCCGTGCCCGTCAGACGGACAGAGGGTAAAGTACTGTAGGTCTTTATTACACACACACACCACTAGCCAGGACAAACCAGAGAAAACACTAGTCTCTCTCTCACACACTGTTAATCAGACCCATGGGCCGTGCCCGTCAGACGGACAGAGGGTAAAGTACTGTAGGTCTTTATTACACACACACCACTAGCCAGGACAAACAAGAGAAAACACTAGTCTCTCTCTCTCACACTGTTAATCAGACCCATGGGCCGTGCCCGTCAGACGGACAGAGGGTAAAGTACTGTAGGTCTTTATTACACACACACCACTAGCCAGGACAAACAAGAGAAAACACTAGTCTCTCTCTCACACACTGTTAATCAGACCCATGGGCCGTGCCCGTCAGACGGACAGAGGGTAAAGTACTGTAGGTCTTTATTACACACACACCACTAGCCAGGACAAACAAGAGAAAACACTAGTCTCTCTCTCACACTGTTAATCAGACCCATGGGCCGTGCCCGTCAGACGGACAGAGGGTAAAGTACTGTAGGTCTTTATTACACACACACCACTAGCCAGGACAAACCAGAGAAAACACTAGTCTCTCTCTCACACTGTTAATCAGACCCATGGGCCGTTAGTCAGACGGACAGAGGGTAAAGTACTGTAGGTCTTTATTACACACACACCACTAGCCAGGACAAACCAGAGAAAACACTAGTCTCTCTCTCACACTGTTAATCAGACCCATGGGCCGTGCCCGTCAGACGGACAGAGGGTAAAGTACTGTAGGTCTTTATTACACACACACCACTAGCCAGGACAAACCAGAGAAAACACTAGTCTCTCTCTCTCACACTGTTAATCAGACCCATGGGCCGTGCCCGTCAGACGGACAGAGGGTAAAGTACTGTAGGTCTTTATTACACACACACACCACTAGCCAGGACAAACAAGAGAAAACACTAGTCTCTCTCACACACACACACCACTAGCCAGGACAAACCAGAGAAAACACTAGAACACACACACCACTAGCCAGGACAAACCAGAGAAAACACTAGTCTCTCTCTCACACTGTTAATCAGACCCATGGGCCGTGCCCGTCAGGCGGACAGAGGGTAAAGTACTGTAGGTCTTTATTAACACACACACCACTAGCCAGGACAAACCAGAGAAAACACTAGTCTCTCTCTCACACTGTTAATCAGACCCATGGGCCGTGCCCGTCAATAAAGTACTGTAGGTCTTTATTACACACACACCACTAGCCAGCAAACCAGAGAAAACACTAGTCTCCTCTCTCACACACTGTTAATCAGCCCACACCGTCAGACGGACAGAGGGTAAAGTACTGTAGGTCTTTATTACACACACCACTAGCCAGGACAAACAAGAGAAAACACTAGTCTCTCTCTCAGACACTGTTAATCAGACCCATGGGCCGTGCCCATCAGACGGACAGAGGGTAAATGCACTGTAGGTCTTTATTAGAATGCACCACTAGCCAGGACAAAAGAGAAAACACTAGTCTCTCTCTCTCTCACACTGTTAATCAGACCCATGGGCCGTGCCCGTAGACTAGATAGAAGTACTGTAGGTCTTTATTATAGAATGCAATAGCCAGGACAAATAGAATGCACTAGTCTCTCTCTCTCACAATGTTAATCAGAATGGGCCGTGCCCATCAGACGGACAGAGGGTAAAGTTTGTCCTATTACACACACACCACTAGCCAGGAAAACAAGAGAAACACCCTCTCTCACACACACACACACTGTGTAACAGCATCAGTGACTTGGTACAGGTGGGCTGTTGTTCCACACATGAAGTCAGGCCAGACCGAATTTAGGGATGAAGGGTGACCTCCTCATACACCTGGCCGCTCCCGGTCACACCTGTACAGCATCTTGTCACACCTGTTCTTCAGAGAATTAGAACCACCGGAAAGAACCAACAGGGTGGAATTTAGAATTGGCTTAGAATGCATAGGACATACAGAATGTGAATGCAATAGGACTAAATAGAATGCAATTTATAGAATGTTAGGTTAGAATGCAATAGGACTAAATAGAATGCAATAGGACTAAATAGAACCAGGACTAAATCCTAATAGAGTGTCACATTATCGATGGAAAATTGCAGAAAATACAGTTGTATCCACGGTTATAGTTACCACAGTTAGAATTCATACAGAAATACAGTGCTTGCTCTTCATTTAAGGTTAGGGGGATGATGTATCCTAGAGAGTGCTTAGAGTACAGAAATACAGAAATACAGAAATGTTGCATTATGGGATGTGTAGTTCATACAGAAATATTTCAGAAATACAGTGTGCATTATGGGATGTGTAGTTCATACAGAAATACAGTAATTATGTTGTGTAATTCATACAGAAATACAGTGTTGAATTATGGGGATGTGTAGTTTGTACCGCAGTTGGACATCTTGTTCTCACAGGTCCACTGGTACTTGTCCGTCTTGGTCTGACAACCCAGATTCTCAGCCTTCCCATAGCAACAGTCATGCTTGTGACAGCACCTTGTGGACAGAAAATAACACAATCGTGCTGTTGATGGGAGTTAACTCTGGTACAATGTACAATTTCTCAAAGTGCTTTATGTAAATCTAGTCTGCTATACAATCCATTATGTGAGGACAATGGCTTTGGCTTGTGTTCTCTTCAGCCTCGGACTATGTAGTAGCTCATCAACAAAAGCAGAATTCAGTCCATATTTTTCCAAGCTCAAAATGGAGGGCCTGAGAAACTATCTGTTGGCCATGGGACAGGAGACAGCAGGTCCGGATCTAGCCTTTTGGGGGGGTCCTAACCCGAGATTTGGTCAATTATTAGGCAAACTATTTGAATTTCAGCAACCAGAAAATGGCTGAGAGATTTCCACATATTGCACCTTTAATGATATCTGTGAGTGTGATTAACAAAATCAATTGGGGCCCACTGGAGGTCAGGCCCCCTGGAGGTCAGGCCCCCTGGAGGTCAGGCCCCCTGGAGGTCAGGTCCCCTGGAGGTCAGGCCCACTGGAGGTCAGGTCCCCTGTGCACGTGCCCTGAATGCCTAGCTGCTATTTGGCCATGATTTTCTACAAGTTTACATACAGTTGAAGTCAGAAGTTTACATACACTTAAGTTGGAGCCATTAAATCTCGTTTTTCAACAACCACACCACAAATGTCTTTATGACAAACCTATAGTTTTGGAAAGTTGGTTAGGACATCTACTTTGTGTATGACACAAGTCATTTTTCCAACAATTGTTTACAGATAGATTATTTCACTTATAATTCATTGTATCAATTCCAGTGGGTCAGATGTTTACATACACTAAGTTGACTGTGCCTTTAAACAGCTTGGAAAATTCCATAAAATAATGTCATGGCTTTAGAAGTTTCTGATAGGCTAATTGACATCATGTGAGTCAATTGGAGGTGTACCTGTGGGATGTATTTCAAGGCCTACCTTCAAACTCAGTTCCTCTTGCTTGACATCATGGGAAAATAAGAATAAATTAGCTAAGAATTTTTGTTATAGACCTCCACAAGTCTGGTTCATCCTTGGGAGCACTTCAAACAGCTGAAGGTACCACATTCATCTGTACAAACACCATGGGACCACGCAGCCGTCATACCGCTCAGGAAGGAGACGCGTTCTGTCTCCTAGAGATGAACGTATTTTGGTGCGAAAATGCAAATCAATCCCAGAACAACAGCAAAGGACCTTGTGAAGATGTTGGAGGAAACAGGTACAAAAGTATCTATATCCACAGTAAAACGAGTCATATATCGACATAACCTGAAAGGTCGCTCAGCAAGGAAGAAGCCACTGCTCCAAAACGGCCATAAAAAAGCCAGATTATGGGTTTGCAACTGCACATGGGGACAAAGATCGTACTTTTGGAGAAATGTCCTCTGGTATGATGAAACAAAAATAGAACTGTTTGGCCATAATGACCATCGTTATGTTTGGAGGAAAAAGGGGGAGGCTTGCAAGCCGAAGAACACCATCCCAACCGTGAAGCACGGGGGTGGCAGCATCATGTTGTGGGGCTGCTTTGCTGCAGGAGGGACTGGTGCACTTCACAAAATAGATGGCATCATGAGGGAGGAAAATGATGTGGATATATTGAAGCAACATCTCAAGACATCAGTGAGGAAGTTAAAGCTTGGTTGCAAATGGGTCTTCCGAATGGACAATGACCCCAAGCATACTTCCAAAGTTGTGGCAAAATGGCTTAAGGACAACAAAGTCAAGGTATTGGAGTGTCCATCACAAAGCCCTGACTTCAATCATATAGAAAATTTGTGAGCAGAACTGAAAAAGCGTGTGTGAGCAAGGAGGCCTACAAACCTGACTCAGTTACTCCAGCTCTGTCAGGAGGAATGGGCCAAAAAATCGCCCAACTTATTGTGGGAAGCTCGTGGAAGGCTACCCAAAATGTTTGACCGAAGTTTAAATTGTTTAAGGGCAATGCTATCAAATACTAATTGAGTGTATGTAAACTTCTGACCCACTGGGAATGTGAAGAAAGAAATAAAAGCTGAAATAAATCATTCTCTCTATGATTATTCTGACATTTCACATTCTTAATATAAAGTGGTGACCTAAGAAAGCATTTTTTTCTTACTAGAATCAAATGTCAGGAATTGTGAAAACTGAGTTTAAATGTATTTTGCTAAAGTGTATGTAAACTTCTGACTTCAACTCTAACTGGATAGACTAATTTACCAATCTGAAAATGGTTAGCTGACATCTCTAATTGAGTGACTGTCAGTGACTGTCAAAACAACAGGGAAAACGGCTGTTGTTCCACAAACCTCGAACTGTACACCTCTCACTGTACACTTCTAACCTCTCACTGTACACCTCTCACTGTACACTTCTGTACACTATCTGTACACCTCTATCTGTACACCTCTATCTGTACACTTATCTGTAACCTCTATACTGTCAAACTCTCCACTCGTACACCTCTCACTGTACACCTTCTCACTGTACACCTCTCACTGTACACTTCTAACTGTACACCTCTATCTGTACACCTCTCATCTGTACACTTCTAACTATACACCTCTCACTGTACACCTCTCACTGTACACCTCTCACTGTACACCTCTCACTGTACACCTATACACCTCTCACTGTACACCTCTAACTGTACACCTCTCACTGTACACCTCTATCTGTACACCTCTCACTGTACACCTCTCACTGTACACCTCTCACTGTACACTTCTAACTATACACCTCTCACTGTACACCTCTCACTGTACACCTCTCACTGTACACCTCTACTGTACACCTCTCACTGTACACCTCACTGTACACCTCTCACTGTACACCTCTATCTGTACACCTCTCACTGTACACCTCTCACTGTACACCTCTACTGTACACCTCTCACTGTACACCTCTCACTGTACACCTCTCACTGTACACCTCTCACTGTACACCTCTACTGTACACCTCTACTGTACACCTCTCACTGTACACCTCTCACTGTACACCTCTCACTGTACACCTCTCACTGTACACTTCTCACTGTACACCTCTATCTGTACACCTCTCACTGTACACCTCTCTGTACACTGTACACCTCTCACTGTACACCTCTCACTGTACACCTCTCACTGTACACCTCTCACTGTACACCTCTACTGTACACCTCTCACTGTACACCTCTCACTGTACACCTCTCTGTACACTGTACACCTCTCACTGTACACCTCTCACTGTACACCTTCTCACTGTACACTTCTCACTGTACACCTCTCACTGTACACCCTAACTGTACACTTCTCTGTACTGTACACCTAACTGTACACCTCTCACTGTACACCTCTAACTGTACACCTCTCACTGTACACCTCTCACTGTACACCTCTCACTGTACACTGTACACCTCTCACTGTACACCTCTCACTGTACACCTCTCACTGTACACCTCTCACTGTACACCTCTCACTGTACACCTAACTGTACACCTCTCACTGTACACCTAACTGTACACCTAACTGTACACCTCTCACTGTACACTTTAACTCACTGTACACCACTCACTGTACACCTCTCACTGTACACCTCTCACTGTACACCTCTCACTGTACACCTCTCACTGTACACCTCTAACTGTACACCTCTAACTGTACACCTCTCACTGTACACCTCTATCTGTACACTCTAACTGTACACCTCTCACTGTACACCTTCACTGTACACCTCTCACTGTACACCTGTACACCACTCACTGTACACCTACTGTACACCACTGTACACCTCTACTGTACACCTCTAACTGTACACCTCTATCTGTACACCTCTCACTGTACACCACTCACTGTACACCTCTCACTGTACACCTCTACTGTACACCACTCACTGTACACTCACTGTACACCTCTCACTGTACACCTCTCACTGTACACCTCTACTGTACACCTCTCACTGTACACCTCTCACTGTACACCTCTCACTGTACACCTCTCACTGTACACCTCTCACTGTACACCTCACTGTACACCTCTCACTGTACACCACTGTACACCTCTCACTGTACACCTCTCACTGTACACCTCTCACTGTACACCTCAACTGTACACCTCTCACTGTACACCTGTACACCTCTCACTGTACACCTCACTGTACACCTCTCACTGTACACCTCACTGTACACCTCTCACTGTACACCTCTCACTGTACACCTCTCACTGTACACTTCTCACTGTACACCTCTCACTGTACACCTCTCACTGTACACCTCTCACTGTACACCTCTCACTGTACACCTCTCACTGTACACCTCTCATCTGTACACCTCTAACTGTACACCTCTCACTGTACACCTCTCACTGTACACCTCTATCTGTACACCTCTCACTGTACACCTCTCACTGTACACCTAACTGTACACCTCTCACTGTACACCTCTCACTGTACACCTCACTGTACACCTCTCACTGTACACCTCTATCTGTACACCTCTCACTGTACACCTCTATCTGTACACACTGTACACTGTACACCTCTCACTGTACACCTCTCACTGTACACTCACTGTACACCTCTCACTGTACACCTCTCACTGTACACCTCTATCTGTACACCTATCTGTACACTGTACTGTACACCTCTAACTGTACACCTATCTGTACACCTCACTGTACACCTCTCACTGTACACCTCTCACTGTACACCTCTCACTGTACACCTCTCACTGTACACCTCTATCTGTACACCTCTCACTGTACACCTCTCACTGTACACCTACACCTCACTGTACACCTCTCACTGTACACCTCTCACTGTACACCTCACTGTACACCTCTATCTGTACACCTCTCACTGTACACCTAACTGTACACCTCTCACTGTACACCTCTCACTGTACACCTCTACTGTACACTCACTGTACACCTCTCACTGTACACCTCTAACTGTACACCTCTAACTGTACACCTCTCACTGTACACCTCTCACTGTACACCTCTACTGTACACCTCACTGTACACCTCTCACTGTACACCTCTCACTGTACACCTCTCATACACCTCTCACTGTACACCTCTCACTGTACACCTCACTGTACACCTCTCACTGTATACTCTAACTGTACACCTAACTGTACACCTCTCACTGTACACCTCTGTACACTTGTACACCTCTCACTGTACACCTCTCACTGTACACCTCTACTGTACACTTGTACACCTCTCACTGTACACCCTATCTGTACACCTCTATGTACACCTCTATGTACTGTACACCTCTATCTGTACACCTCTATCTGTACACTTCACTGTACACCTCTCACTGTACACCTCTCACTGTACACCTCTCACTGTACACCTCTATCTGTACACCTCTATTCGTACACCTCTATCTGTACACTATTCCCCACCTGTACACCTCACTGTACACCACTCACTGTACACCTCTCACTGTACACCTCTCACTGTACACCTCTCACTGTACACCTCTCACTGTACACCTCTCACTGTACACCTCTCACTGTACACCTCTATCTGTACACCTCTCACTGTACACCTCTCACTGTACACCTCTCACTGTACACCTCTCACTGTACACCTCTCACTCTACACCTCTCACTCTACACCTCTCACTGTACACCTCTCACTCTACACCTCTCACTGTACACCTCTCACTGTACACCTCTCACTGTACACCTCTCACTGTACACCTCTCACTGTACACCTCTCACTGTACACCTCTCACTGTACACCTCTCACTGTACACCTCTCACTGTACACCTCTCACTGTACACCTCTCACTGTACACCTCTCACTGTACACCTCTCACTGTACACCTCTCACTGTACACCTCTCACTGTACACCTCTCACTGTACACCTCTCACTGTACACCTCTATCTGTACACCTCTCACTGTACACCTCGTACACCTACTGTACACCTCTCACTGTACACCTCTCACTGTACACCTCTCTCTGTACACCTCTATCTGTACACCTCTCACTGTACACCTCTCACTGTACACCTCTCACTGTACACCTCTCACTGTACACCTCTCACTGTACACCTCTCACTGTACACCTCTCACTGTACACCTCTATCTGTACACCTCTCACTGTACACCTCTATCTGTACACCTCTATCTGTACACCTCTCACTGTACACCTCTCACTGTACACCTCTCACTGTACACCTCTCACTGTACACCTCTATCTGTACACCTCTCACTGTACACCTCTCACTGTACACCTCTATCTGTACACCTCTAACTGTACACCTCTATCTGTACACCTCTATCTGTACACCTCTCACTGTACACCTCTCACTGTACACCTCTCACTGTACACCTCTCACTGTACACCTCTCACTGTACACCTCTCATCTGTACACCTCTCACTGTACACCTCTCACTGTACACCTCTCACTGTACACCTCTCACTGTACACCTCTCACTGTACACCTCTCACTGTACACCTCTCACTGTACACCTCTCACTGTACACCTCTCACTGTACACCTCTATCTGTACACCTCTCACTGTACACCTCTCACTGTACACCTCTCACTGTACACCTCTCACTGTACACCTCTCACTGTACACCTCTAACTGTACACCTCTAACTGTACACCTCTCACTGTACACCTCTCACTGTACACCTCTCACTGTACACCTCTCACTGTACACCTCTCACTGTACACCTCTCACTGTACACCTCTCACTGTACACCTCTCACTGTACACCTCTCACTGTACACCTCTCACTGTACACCTCTCACTGTACACCTCTATCTGTACACTCTACTGTACACCTCTCACTGTACACCTCCTCACTGTACACCTCTCACTGTACACCTCTCATCTGTACACCTCTCACTGTACACCTCTCACTGTACACCTCTCACTGTACACCTCTCACTGTACACCT
>NW_026277893.1:0-12747 GCF_023373465.1 Oncorhynchus keta | reverse complement strand
TCTCTCTCTGTCTCTGTCTCCTCTCTGTCTCTGTCTCTGTCTCTCTCTCTGTCTCTGTCTCTGTCTCCTCTCTGTCTCTCTCTGTCTCTGTCTCCTCTCTGTCTCCTCTCTGTCTCTGTCTCGTCTCTGTCTCCTCTCTGTCTCCTCTCTGTCTCTGTCTCCTCTCTGTCTCTGTCTCTCTCTCTGTCTCTCGTCTGTCTCTCTCTCTGTCTCTGTCTCTCTCTCTGTCTCCTCTCTGTCTCTCTCTGTCTCTGTCTCTCTCTCTGTCTCTCTCTCTCTGTCTCTCTCTCTCTGTCTCTGTCTCTCTCTCTGTCTGTCTCTCTCTGCCTCTGTCTCTCTCTCTGTCTCTGTCTCTCTCTCTGTCTCTCTCTGTCTCTCTCTCTGTCTCTGCTCTCTCTCTGTCTCTGTCTCTCTCTCTGTCTCTCTCTCTGTCTCTGTCTCTCTCTCTGTCTCCTTTCTGTCTCTCTCTGTCTCTGTCTCCTCTCTGTCTCTCTCTCTGTCTCTGTCTCCTCTCTGTCTCTGTCTCTCTCTGTCTGTTTCTCTCTCTGCCTCTGTTTCTCTCTCTGCCTCTATCTCCTCTCTGTCTCTGTCTCTCTCTCTGTCTCTGTCTCTCTCTCTGTCTCTCTCTCTCTCTCTGTCTCTGTCTCTCTCTGTCTCTGTCTCCTCTCTGTCTCTGTCTCTCTCTCTGTCTGTTTCTCTCTCTGTCTCTATCTCCTCTCTGTCTCTGTCTCTCTCTCTGTCTCTGTTTCTGACTGACATCAATGTACTGTCTCTGTCTCCTCTCTGTCTCTATCTCCTCTCTGCCTCTGTCTCTCTCTCTGTCTCTGTCTCCTCTCTGTCTTGTCTCTGTCTCTCTCTCTGTCTCTCTCTGTCTCTGTCTCCTCTCTGTCTCTGTCTCCTCTCTGTCTCTGTTCTCTGACTGACTCATCAATGTCTAGTCTCTGTCTCTCTCTCTGTCTCTATCTCCTCTCTGTCTCTGTCTCCTCTCTGTCTCTGTCTCTCTCTCTGTCTCTGTCTCTGTCTCTCTCTCTGTCTCCTCTCTGTCTCTCTCTCTCTCTGTCTCTGCTCTCTGTCTCCTCTCTGTCTCTGTCTCTGTCTCTCTCTCTGTCTCCTCTCTGTCTCTGTCTCTCTCTCTGTCTCCTCTCTGTCTCTGTCTCTCTCTCTGTCTCCTCTCTGTCTCTCTCTGTCTCTGTCTCTCTCTCTCTGTCTCTGTCTCCTCTCTGTCTCTCTCTGTCTCCTCTCTGTCTCTGTCTCTCTCTCTGTCTCCTTTCTGTCTCCTCTCTGTCTCTGTCTCTCTCTCTGTCTCTCTCTCTGTCTCTGTCTCCTCTCTGTCTCTGTCTCTCTCTGTCTGTCTCCTCTCTGTCTCTGTCTCTCTCTCTGTCTCTGCTCTCCTCTCTGTCTTGTCTCTGTCTCCTCTCTGTCTCCTCTCTCTCTGTCTCTCTCTGTCTCTGTCTCTCTCTGTCTCTCTCTGTCTCCTCTCTGTCTCTGTCTCTCTCTCTGTCTCCTCTCTGTCTCTCTCTCTGTCTGTTTCCTCTCTGCCTCTGTCTCCTCTCTGTCTTGTCTCTGTCTCTCTCTGTCTCCTCTCTGTCTCTGTCTCCTCTCTGTCTCTGTCTCCTCTCTGTCTGTTTCCTCGCTGTTTCTGTCTCTCTCTCTGTCTCTCTCTCTGTCTCTGTCTCCTCTCCGTCTCTGTCTCCTCTCTGTCTCCTCTCTGTTTCTGTCTCCTCTCTGTCTCTCTCTCTGTTTCTGTCTCTCTCTGTTTCTGTCTCTCTCTCTGTCTCTGTCTCCTCTCTGTCTGTTTCCTCTCTGTTTCTGTCTCCTCTCTGTCTCTCTCTCTGTCTCTGTCTCCTCTCTGTCTCTGTCTCTGTCTCCTCTCTGTCTCTGTCTCCTCGTCTCTCTCTGTCTCTCTCTCTGTCTCTGTTTCTGACTCTCTCTCTGTCTCTGTCTCGTCTCTGTCTCTCTCCTCTCTGTCTCTCTCTCTGTCTCTGTCTCTCTCTGTCTTCTGTCTCTCTCTCTGTCTCTGTCTCTCTCTCTGTCTCTCTCTCTGTCTCTGTCTCCTCTCTCGTCTCTGTCTCCTCTCTGTTTCTGTCTCCTCTCTGTCTCTGTCTCCTCTCTGTCTCTGTCTCTCTCGTCTGTCTCCTCTCTGTCTCTGTCTCTCTCTGTCTCTCTCTGTCTCTGTCTCTGTCTCTCTCTCTGTCTCTGTCTCTCTCTCTGTCTGTCTCTCTCTGTCTCTGCTCTCTCTCTCTGTCTCTCTCTCTGTCTCTGTCTCTCTCTCTCTCTCTGTCTCTGTCTCTCTCTCTGTCTCTGTCTCCTCTGTCTCTGTCTCTCTCTGTCTCTGTCTCTGCTCTCTCTGTCTCTGTCTCTCTCTCTGTCTCTGTCTCTCTCTGTCTCCTCTCTGTCTCTGTCTCTGTCTCTGTCTCTGTCTCTCTCTCTGTCTCTGTCTCTCTCTGTCTCTGTCTCCTCTCTGTCTCTGTCTCCTCTCTGTCTCCTCTCTGTCTCTGTCTCTCTCTCTGTCTCTGTCTCTCTCTCTGTCTCTGTCTCTCTCTCTGTCTGTCTCTCTCTCTGTCTCTGTCTCCTCTCTCTGTATCCTCTCTGTCTCTGTCTCCTCTCTGTCTCTGTTTCTGTCTCCTCTCTGTCTCTGTTTCCTGCGCTGTCTCTGTCTCCTCTCTGTCTCTGTTTCTTGCTCTCTCTGTCTCTGTCCCTCTCCTGTCTCCCTCTCAGTCTCTGTCCTCTCTGTCTCTGTCTCCTCTCTGCCTCTGTCTCCTCTCTGTCTCTGTCTCCTCTCTGTCTGTTTCCTCTCTGCCTGTTTCTCTCTGTTTCTGTCTCTGTCTCCTCTCTGTCTGTTTCCTCTGTCTGTCTCCTGTCTCTGTCTCCTCTCTGCCTCTGTCTCCTCAACTGTCTCTCTGTCTCCTCTCTGTCTGTTTCCTATCTGTTTCTGTCCTCTCTGTCTCACTCTCTGTTTCTGTCTCCTCTCTGTCTCTCTCTCTGTCTCTGTCTCCTGTCTCTGTCTCCTCTCTGTCTCTGTGTCCTCTGTCTGTCTCCTCTCTGTTTCTCTGTCTCTGTCTCTGTTTCTCTCTCTGTCTCTCTCTGTCTCCTCTCTGTCTCTGTCTCTGTCTCCTCTCTGTCTTGTCTCCTGTCTCCTCTCTGTCTCCTCTCTGTCTCTGTCTCCTCAGTCTCCGTCTCTGTCTCCTCTCAGTCTCCTCTCAGTCTCTGTCTCCTCTCTGTCTGTTTCCTCTCTGTTTGTCTGTCTCCTCTCTGTCTCTGTCTCCTCTCTGTCTGTTTCCTCTCTGTTTCTGTCTCCTCTGTCTCTCTCTGTCTCCTCTCTGTCTTCTCTCTCTGTCTCCTCTGTCTCCTCTCTGTCTGTTTCCTCTCTGTCTTGTCTCTGTCTCCTCTCTGTCTTGTCTGTCTCCTCTGTCTGTCTCTGTCTCCTCTCTGTCTGTTTCCTCGCTGTTTGTTTCTCTGTCTCCTCTCTGTCTCTGTCTCCTCTCTGTCTCTGTCTCCTCTCTGTCTCTGTTTCCTCTCTGTTTCTGTCTCCTCTCTTGTCTCTGTCTCTGTCTCTGTCTCTGTTCTGTCTCCTCTCTGTCTCTGTTTCCTCGCTGTCTCTGTCTCCTCTCTGTTTCTGACTCTCCTGTCTCTGTCTCCTCTCTGTTTCTGACTCCTCTCTGTTTCTCTGTCTCTGTCTCTGTCTCTCTCTGTCTGTTTCCTCTCTGTTTCTGTCTCCTCTCTGTCTCTGTTTCTCTGTCTCCTCTCTGTTTCTGTTTCTCTCTGTTTCTGTCTCCTCTCTGTCTCTGTTTCTCTGTCTCCTCTCTGTCTCTCCTCTCTGTTTCCTCTGCTGTCTCCTCTCTGTCTCTGTTTCTGTCTCCTCTCTGTCTCTGTTTCCTCACTGTCTCTGTCTCCTCTCTGTCTCTGTTTCTGTCTCCTCTCTGTCTCTGACTCCTCTCTGTGGTTCTCAGGAAGGTGCGTATGAACATCCACACCAACAACCAGGTGACCCGGATATACAACGTCATCGGGAGGTTACGAGGGGCCGTGGAGCCAGGTACCACTTCCCATAGCCTTCTCTGAATGTTCTAGTAAGGGCCTGTTGACCGCGTTTATGGAAGCCAGGGGACAAGACGTTGGGAGACAGTTCAGAGCTGGCTGTACACAGTCTGGAGCTTCCTCTACACAACTCAACACCAACAACTATCATCACTGTTTTGTTTCAAATACCTGGCACAACACTTGATTCACAACAGAATTAGGATCACCGTAGATGCTGATTGTGACCCCCCCTCCTCTCTCCGTTTTTGGCAGACCGCTATGTGATCCTTGGGGGCCACCGGGATGCCTGGGTGTTCGGGGGGATCGACCCGGTAACGGGAGCTGCCGTGGTGCACGAGAGTGTAAGGAGCGCCGGGAAACTGCTCAGAAAAGGTGTGTGGGGGGGTCAGATTAACACACACATGCATTTAAAAACACACACACACAGACCACTATGTACTGAGACAAGTCTTTATGACTACAGCTGCATCATAAAGACATAAAACAGCTTGAACACAGGTGTAATCTGCTTGCAAAACTCTGTATGGATGACTGGTCTCATGCTGTAGCAGTCTGGAGTAGTTCTCTGTATTGTTCTAGAATGTTCCCATGCTGTAGCAGTCTGGAGTAGTTCTCTGTATTGTTCTAGAATGTTCCCATGCTGTAGCAGTCTGGAGTAGTTCTCTGTATTGTTCTAGAATGTTCCCATATTGTAGCAGTCTGGAATAGTTATTTGTATTGTTCTAGAATGTTCCCATGCTGTAGCAGTCTGGAATAGTTCTCTGTATTGTTCTAGAATGTTCCCATACTGTAGCAGTCTGGAATAGTTCTCTGTATTGTTCTAGAATGTTCCCATATTGTAGCAGTCTGGAATAGTTCTCTGTATTGTTCTCTGTATTGTTCAGTCTGGAATAGTTCTCTGTATGTTCTAGAATGTTCCCATGCTGTAGCAGTCTGGAATAGTTCTCTGTATTGTTCTAGAATGTTCCCATGCTTGTAGCAGTCTGGAGTAGTTCTCTGTATTGTTCTAGAATGTTCCCATATTGTAGCAGTCTGGAATAGTTATTTGTATTGTTCTAGAATGTTCCCATGCTGTAGCAGTCTGGAGTAGTTCTCTGTATTGTTCTAGAATGTTCCCATACTGTAGCAGTCTGGAGTAGTTCTCTGTATTGTTCTAGAATGTTCCCATATTGTAGCAGTCTGGAATAGTTCTCTGTATTGTTCTAGAATGTTCCCATGCTGTAGCAGTACTCTGTATTGTTCTAGTGTTCTGGAGTCTGGAATAGTTCTTTGTATTGTTCTAGAATGTTTCCCATGCTGCAGTCTGGAATAGTTCTCTGTATTGTTCTAGAATGTTGCCATGTAGCAGTCTGGAGTTCTTTGTATTGTTCTAGAATGTTCCCATATTGTAGCAGTCTGGAATAGTTCTCTGTATTGTTCTAGAATGTTCCCATGCTGTAGCAGTCTGGAGTAGTTCTCTGTATTGTTCTAGAATGTTCCCATATTGTAGCAGTCTGGAGTAGTTCTCTGTATTGTTCTAGAATGTTTCCCATTGTAGCAGTCTGGAATAGTTCTCTGTATTGTTCTAGAATGTTTGCTGTAGCAGTCTGGAGTAGTTCATACTGCTGTAGCAGTCTGGAATAGTTCTCTGTATTGTTCTAGAATGTTCCCATACTGTAGCAGTCTGGAATAGTTCTCTGTATTGTTCTAGAGAATGTTCTCCATACTGTAGCAGTCTGGAATAGTTCCTCATTTATTGTTCTAGAATGTTCTGTCAGGCCTGTTTCCTCATATTATGTTTGACTCTGAGAAGTGCTGTATATTTTATAGGTTCAATGTATTTTGCCAAGTGTGTGTTTTCTATGGACTTTGTGCGTGTGTGTGTGTATGTGTCTGTGTCTGTGTGTGTGTGTGTGTGTGTGTGTGTGTGTGTGTGTGTGTGTGTGTGTGTGTGTGTGTGTGTGTGTGTGTGTGTGTGTGTGTGTGTGTGTGTGTGTGTTCACTATAGGCTGGAGGCCCAGGAGGTCCATAGTATTTGCCAGTTGGGATGCAGAAGAGTTTGGACTGCTGGGATCAACAGAGTGGGCTGAGGTACTACACTCATTATGTGAGGTTGTGGCGAAACGTGTACTGTAGTGCTCTGGTAACAGAGATGACTAAACTCTAATCTAAATGTCTGTCCTGTCTCTTTCTCCTTGACAGGAAAACGCCCAAGAGTGCTGCAGGAGGAGCAGTGGCTTACATCCAATGCAGACTCAGCAATAGAGGGTGAGTTTGTGTGTGTGTGTGTGTGTGTGATGGGGGAGGGGTTGTGTGGGTTGTCACATGTGAAAATGACACTCAGGTGTGTGTGTGTGTGTTTTTTGTGTGTGTTGCAGGTATGTACACATTGAGGATAGACTGCACCCCCTCTCTCCACACCCAACAGTGTCGACATCACCAAACAGGTAAACTTAAATCAGCTGTCTATCAACTGTCTATTTCAGGATTACACTGTAGCGTTTCTTTCCAGGAAATAAGCGTTGGGTTTTTTTTCAACACTCTTTGAATGGTATTCAATGGGCAAAAACATAACGAATGGTTTTGAAGCACACAAACTTCATAAAGGCATCTTGCAGAAGTAAAATTAATCCACAAACACAAATGTAATTTTTATATTGTGGTGGAAATTCTACCTTAAACTAATAAAGTCCCTCCATACATACTTCCTCTAACAGTAGCTGCTTGGTTCCCCAAGTTGGACAAGCAAGCGCCTTTGACTGTCGGCCCAGATGATGTATAGTGCATTGCACTGGTCACACACACAGAGAACATGAGTCTTTGGCCCAGAAACAGGCTCCAAACAGAACAAGAGCTCTGTTACTGGTGCGCGTGATATAACCTTTACTCTGTCTCCGTCAAGAGGAACCAGTCCGTTTCTGTCAATTGTTGGCTGAGTGGCCAGACATCCTGGGGTCATTCTACACTCAAACAGTCAGGACAAGCCTCTACTAATGAGCACACACACTTTTCTATCTTCTGTCTGTAGTTGTTTCTTTGCAGCAATTTGACAATGATTGTCGGATTCACGCTCCCCTCTGAACAGTTGATGTTGAGATGTGTCTGTTATTTGAACTCTGTGAAGTATTTATTTGGGCTGAAATTTCTGAGGCTGGTAACTCTAATGAACTTATCCTCTGCAGCAGAGGGAACTCTGGGTCTTCCTTTCCTGTGGCGGTCCTCATGAGAGACAGTTCCATCATAGCTTTGATGGTTTTTACGACTGTACATGAGGAAACATTCAACATTGTCCGTATTGACTGAACTTCATGTCTTAAAGTAATGATGGACTGTTGTTTCTCTTTGATTATTTGAGATATTCTTGCCATTATTCTTACCATAATATGGACTTGGTCTTTTACAAATAGGGTTATCTTCTGTATACCACCACTACCTTGTCACAACACATCTGGTTGGCTCAAACACATTAAGAAGAAAAGCAATTCCACAAAATGAACTTTTAACAAGGCACACCTGTTAAATTGAAATGCATTCCAGGTGACTACCTCATGAGCTGGTTGAGAGAATGCCAAGAGTGTGAAAGCTGTCATCAAGGCAAAGGTGGCTACTTTGAAGAATCTCAAATATATTTTGATTTGTTTAACACTTTATTGGTTACTACATGATTCCATTTTGTGTTATTTCATAGATTTGATGTCTTCTCTATTGTCAACCAAGATGGCGTAGCAATCGGACGTGTGTTTTGTCTTGTCCTCAAATTCTGTCTAGTGTAAATATAGTTTTCTTCGTTTTTTTCTGTATATATTTCGCATATTTTAATCTCACTTTCAAACTAGAGCTGAATATACTCTCCTGCAACTTGCATCACCCAATGTGGTACGGATCTGCTTTTCTATACTTTACTTTAGAACCGAACCACCATCAGAAGCTAGCCAGCTAACTAGCTACTACTACTCAGTTAGCCATTGCTAGCGGTCTTCAAAGCTAACTAGGACACCAGCGCGACATCAACCCAGAGCATATCAGACTGCTCTTTCTCTACCACATCTCCGGATTCCTACCGCAGCTCCTGAAACCTTACACCGGATCATCGCAACTAGCTAGCTGTAACCGAAAGTGGCTACCCTGGCTAACGCTCTGTCCCAAAACAAGCTACAGTTAGCCTTGAGCTAAGCCCCTATCTCCCCGACTAGCCAAGAGGGCCCAACAATACCTCTTTGGCCAATTGGCCTGACCCTTTACTGCCGACACGGAGCCCCGCCGATCCATCACGACTGGTCCGCCGACACCGTCCGAGTGTAGCGCCTAACAGGCTTTTTCTGCGACACGCCAAAGATCATCTGCTGGCCAAGGCCCGCGAAAGCTTGAAACGCTGTGCCTCCAGCTCACCCAGCGCACTAGAGCTCCTGTAGCATACTCCTGGGCTACAATTACCCGCCCACGACCGGTCTGTCGATACCCATAAGAAGAGAATAACAGACTCACCCCATCGCGACGTCCCCAAAGGTTAGCTCTCTAGCCCTCGCTATTCCCTGCTTGCTAATTCGCCCAACGGGGCTAGCTTTGTCTAGCCCGGGCCTACGAACTGTTAGCTTGTTAGCACAGGCCTGCTAACCATCTGGCTCACTGCGTTCCAAACACTCTGAACCCATTTACTTTCTATCTCTCTTTGATTTTTATTTTGTTTATACCTTCCGGAAACCTGCTCACCCACTGTGATACGGAATCGCTATCACCTTTAATTTTTATTTTATTTTTTTATGACACACTCAAGAACCTCCAGACGCTAACCAGCTAACTAGCTACAAGTTATTTAGCCATTTTTTTTTTTTTTTAAACCTGATAACACTCGCCAGCCCAGCTTCCTGCTCCATCCACCGCTGCCCTGGACACTGATCTTTGGCCACATAGCTGACGACGCTGGACTGTCCATTAATCACGGTACCCATTCTGCTTGTTTGTTTTATCTGTCGGCCCAGTTGCCTAGTCAACGCCATTTTACCTGCTGTTTGTTGTGCTAGCTGGGATTAGCCTCGCCTACTGTTTTTAGCTAGCTTTCCCAATTCAACACCTGTGATTACTGTATGCCTCGCTGTATGTCTCTCCTAAATGTCAATATGCCTTGTATACTGTTGTTCAGGTTAGTTATCATTGTTTTAGTTCACAATGGAGCCCCTAGATCCACTCTGCATACCCCCTGTTACCTCCTTTGTCCCACCCCCCACACATGCGGTGACCTCACCCATTACAACCAGCATGTCCAGAGATACAACCTCTCTCATCATCACCCAGTGCCTGGGCTACCTCCGCTGTACCCGCACCCCACCATACCCCTGTCTGCGCATTATGCCCTGAATATATTCTACCATGCCCAGAAACCTGCTCCTCTTATCCTCTGCCCCCAACGCTCTAGGCGACCAGTTTTGATAGCCTTTAGCCGCACCCTCATACTACTCCTTCTGTTCCTCGGTGATGTGGAGGTAAAACCCAGGCCCTGCATGTCCCCAGGTACCTCTATTTGTTGACTTCTGTGATCGAAAAGTCTTGGTTTTATGCATGTCAACATCAGAAGCCTTCCCTCCTTAAGTTTGTTTTACTCACTGCTTTAGCACACTCTGCTAACTCCTGATGTCCTTGCCGTGTCTGAATCCTGGCTCAGGAAGGCCACCAAAAATTCAGAGATTTCCATACCCAACTATAACATCTTCCGTCAAGATAGAACTGCCAAAGGGGCGGAGTCGCAGTCTACTGCAGAGATAGCCTGCAAAGTAATGTCATACTTTCCAGGTCCATACCCAAACAGTTTGAACTACTAATTTGGAAAATTACTCTCTCCAGAAACAAGTCTTCACTGTTGCCGCCTGCTACCGACCCCGTCAGCTCCCAGCTGTGCCCTGGACACCATTTGTGAATTGATCGCCCATCTAGCTTCAGAGTTTGTCCTGTTAGGTGACCTAAACTGGGATATGCTTAACACCCCGGCAGTCCTACAATCTAAGCTGATGCCTCAATCTCACGCAAATCAAGGGAACCTACCAGGTACAACCCTAACTCTGTAAACAAGGGCACCTCATAGACGCTATCCTGACCAACTGGCCCTCCAAATATACCTCCGCTGTCTTCAACCAGGATTCAGCGACACTGCCCTCATCGCCCTGTATCCGCCACGGAGCCGCAGTCAAACGACCACCCTCACTGTCAAACGCCCAAAACACTTCTGTGAGCAGGCCTTTCTAATCGACCTGGCCCGTGTATCCTGGAAGGACATTGACCTCATCCCTGCCAGTTGAGGTGAGGATGCCTGGGTCATTCTTAAAAGTAACTTCTCACCATTTTGGATAAGCATGCCCGTCTCAAAAATGCAGAACCAAGAACAGATACAGCCCTGGTTCACTCCAGACCTGACTGCCTCGACCAGCACAAAACATCCTGTGGCGGACTGCAATAGCATCGAATAGCCCCCGTGATATGCAACTGTTCAGGGAAGTCAGAACCAATACACGCAGTCAGTCAGGAAAGCTAAGGCCAGCTTCTTCAGGCAAAAGTTTGCATCCTGTAGCTCCAACTCCAAAAAGTTCTGGGACACTGTGAAGTCCATGGAGAACAAGAGCACCTCCTCCCAGCTGCCCACTGCACTGAGGCTAGAAACACGGTGCCCCACCGATAAATCCATGATTATCGAAAACTCCTCAATAGCACTTTCTCAACGGCTGGCCATGCCTTCCGCCTGGCTACTTCCAACCTCAAGCCAACAGCTCCGCCCCCCTAGTTCTCACCCAAGCCTCTCCAGGTTCTCCTTACCAAATCCAGATAGTAGATGTTCTGAAAGAGCTGCAAAACCTGGACCCGTACAATCAGCTGGGCTTGACAATCTGGACCCGCTATTTCTGAAACTATCTGCCGCCATTGTCGCAACCCCTCATTACCAGCCTGTTCAACCTCTTTCATATCGTCTGAGATCCCCTATGATTGAAAGGCTGCCAGTCATCCCCTTCAAAGGAGGAGACACCCTGGACCCAAACTGCTAAGTAGACCTATCCATCCTGCCCTGCCTATCTAAGGCTCGAAAGCCAAGTCAACAAACAGGTCACTGACCATCTCAATCCCACCGCATCTCTCTCCGCTGTCGCAATCTGGTTTCCGAGCCGTCACGGTGCACCTCAGCCACACTCAAGGTACTAAATGATATCATAACCGCCATCGATAAAGACAGTACTGTGCAGTCAGTTTTCATCGACTCGCCAAGGCTGACCTCTCTGTCAATCACTCAAATTTTATCGGCAGACTCAAACAGCCTCGGTCTTTCGGATGACTGCCTTGCCTGGTTCAACCAATTACTTTTGCAGACAGAGTTCAGTGTGTCAAATCAGAGGGCATGCTGTCCGGTCCTCTGGCAGTCTCTATGGGGGTGCCACAGGGTTCACCTCTCGCCGACTCTTTTCTCTGTATATATCAATGATGTTGCTGCTTGCTGCGGGCGATTCCTGATCCACCTCTACGCAGATCCACACCATTCTATATACCGCCCGTCATTGACACTGTGCTATCAAACCTCCAAACGAGCTTCAATGCCATACAGCACTCCTTCCGTGGCCTCCAACTGCTCTTTTAAACGCGAGTAAAACCAAATGCATGCTTTTCAACCGATCGCTGCCTGCACCCGCATGCCCGACTAGCATCACCACCCTGGATGGTTCCAACCTTGAATATGTGGACATCTATAAGTACCTAGGTGTCTGGCTAGACTGCAAACTCTCCTTCCAGACTCACATCAAACATCTCCAATCAAAAATCAAATCCAGAGTCGGCTTTCTATTCCGCAACAAAGCCTCCTTCACTCACGCTGCCAAGCTTACCCTAGTAAAACTGACTATCCTACCGATCCTCGACTTCGGCGATGTCATCTACAAAATGGCTTCCAACACTCTACTCAGCAAACTGGATGCAGTCTATCACAGTGCCATCCGTTTTGTCACTAAAGCACCTTATACCACCCACCACTGCGACTTGTATGCTCTAGTCGGCTGGCCCTCACTACATATTACGTCGCCAGACCCACTGGCTCCAGGTCATTTACAAGTCCATGCTAGGTAAAGCTCCGCCTTATCTCAGTTCACTGGTCACGATGGCAACACCCATCCGTAGCACGCGCTCCAGCAGGTGTATCTCACTGATCATCCCTAAAGCCAACACCTCATTTGGCCGCCTCTCGTTCCAGTACTCTGCTGCCTGTGACTGAACGAATTGTAAAATCGCTGAAGTTGGAGACTTTTGTCTCTCACCAACTTCAAACATCAGCTATCCGAGCAGCAACCGATCGCTGCAGCTGTACATAAACTATAGGTAAATAGTCAATTCCTTTTTCACCTACCTCATTCCCATACTGTTTTTATACTGTTTTTACTTATTTACTTTTTCTGCTCTTTTTGCACACCAATATTTACTCTGTACATGCCCATCTGATCATTTATCACTCCAGTGTTAATCTGCAAAATTGTATTATTCGCCTACTCCTCATGCCTTTGCACACATTGTATATAGACTGCCCATTTTTTTTCTACTGTGTTATTGACTTGCTAATTGTTTACTCCATGTGTAACTCTGTGTTGTCTGTTCACACTGCTATGCTTTTTATCTTGGCCAGGTCGCAGTTGCAAATGAGAACTTGTTCTCAACTAGCCTACCTGGTTAAATAAAGGTGAAATAAAAAAATAAAATAAAAATAAA
>NW_026277892.1:50000-73764 GCF_023373465.1 Oncorhynchus keta | reverse complement strand
GAGGTGTACAGATAGAGGTGTACAGATAGAGGTGTACAGTGAGAGGTGTACAGTTAGAGGTGTACAGTTAAAGGTGTACAGTTAGAGGTGTACAGTGAGAGGTGTACAGATAGAGGTGTACAGTGAGAGGTGTACAGTTAGAGGTGTACAGTGAGAGGTGTACAGATAGAGGTGTACAGATAGAGGTGTACAGTGAGAGGTGTACAGTGAGAGGTGTACAGTGAGAGGTGTACAGTGAGAGGTGTACAGTGAGAGGTGTACAGTGAGAGGTGTACAGATAGAGGTGTACAGTGAGAGGTGTACAGTGAGAGGTGTACAGTGAGAGGTGTACAGTGAGAGGTGTAGAGTGAGAGGTGTAGAGTGAGAGGTGTACAGTGAGAGATGTACAGTGAGAGATGTACAGTGAGAGATGTACAGTGAGAGGTGTACAGATAGAGATGTACAGTGAGAGGTGTACAGATAGAGGTGTACAGATAGAGGTGTACAGTGAGAGGTGTACAGTGAGAGGTGTACAGTGAGAGGTGTACAGTGAGAGGTGTACAGTGAGAGGTGTACAGTGAGAGGTGTACAGTGAGAGGTGTAGAGTGAGAGGTGTACAGTGAGAGATGTACAGTGAGAGATGTACAGTGAGAGGTGTACAGATAGAGGTGTACAGATAGAGGTGTACAGATAGAGGTGTACAGATAGAGGTGTACAGATAGAGGTGTACAGTGAGAGGTGTACAGTGAGAGGTGTACAGTGAGAGGTGTACAGTGAGAGGTGTACAGTGAGAGGTGTACGGTGAGAGGTGTACGGTGAGTGGTGTACAGTGAGTGGTGTACAGTGAGAGGTGTACAGTGAGAGGTGTACAGTGAGAGGTGTACAGTGAGAGGTGTACAGATAGAGGTGTACAGATAGAGGTGTACAGTGAGAGGTGTACAGTGAGAGGTGTACAGTGAGTAGAGTGAGAGGTGTACAGTGAGAGGTGTACAGTGAGAGGTGTACAGTGAGTGGTGTAGAGTGAGAGGTGTACAGTGAGAGGTGTACAGTGAGAGGTGTACAGATAGAGGTGTACAGATAGAGGTGTACAGATAGAGGTGTACAGATAGAGGTGTACAGTGAGAGGTGTACAGTGAGAGGTGTACAGTGAGAGGTGTACAGTGAGAGGTGTACAGTGAGAGGTGTACAGTGAGAGGTGTACAGTTAGAGGTGTACAGTTAGAGGTGTACAGTGAGAGGTGTACAGATAGAGGTGTACAGTGAGAGGTGTAGAGTGAGAGGTGTACAGTGAGAGGTGTACAGTGAGAGGTGTACAGTGAGAGGTGTACAGTGAGAGGTGTACAGATAGAGGTGTACAGTGAGAGGTGTACAGTGAGAGGTGTACAGTGAGAGGTGTACAGTTAGAGGTGTACAGTTAGAGGTGTACAGTTAGAGGTGTACAGATAGAGGTGTACAGTGAGAGGTGTACAGTGAGAGGTGTACAGTTAGAGGTGTACAGATAGAGGTGTACAGATAGAGGTGTACAGATAGAGGTGTACAGATAGAGGTGTACAGATAGAGGTGTACAGTTAGAGGTGTACAGATAGAGGTGTACAGATAGAGGTGTACAGATAGAGGTGTACAGATAGAGGTGTACAGTGAGAGGTGTACAGTGAGAGGTGTACAGTGAGAGGTGTACAGTGAGAGGTGTACAGTGAGAGGTGTACAGTGAGAGGTGTACAGTGAGAGGTGTACAGTTCGAGGTTGTGTGGAACAACAGCCGTTTTCCCTGTTGTTTTGACAGTCACTGACAGTCACTCAATTAGAGATGTCAGCTAACCATTTTCAGATTGGTAAATTAGTCTATCCAGTTAGAGTTGAAGTCAGAAGTTTACATACACTTTAGCCAAATACATTTAAACTCAGTTTTCACAATTCCTGACATTTGATTCTAGTAAAAAAAAAATGCTTTCTTAGGTCACCACTTTATATTAAGAATGTGAAATGTCAGAATAATCATAGAGAGAATGATTTATTTCAGCTTTTATTTCTTTCTTCACATTCCCAGTGGGTCAGAAGTTTACATACACTCAATTAGTATTTGATAGCATTGCCCTTAAACAATTTAAACTTCGGTCAAACATTTTGGGTAGCCTTCCACGAGCTTCCCACAATAAGTTGGGCGAATTTTGGCCCATTCCTCCTGACAGAGCTGGAGTAACTGAGTCAGGTTTGTAGGCCTCCTTGCTCACACACGCTTTTTCAGTTCTGCTCACAAATTTTCTATATGATTGAAGTCAGGGCTTTGTGATGGACACTCCAATACCTTGACTTTGTTGTCCTTAAGCCATTTTGCCACAACTTTGGAAGTATGCTTGGGGTCATTGTCCATTCGGAAGACCCATTTGCAACCAAGCTTTAACTTCCTCACTGATGTCTTGAGATGTTGCTTCAATATATCCACATAATTTTCCTCCCTCATGATGCCATCTATTTTGTGAAGTGCACCAGTCCCTCCTGCAGCAAAGCAGCCCCACAACATGATGCTGCCACCCCCGTGCTTCACGGTTGGGATGGTGTTCTTCGGCTTGCAAGCCTCCCCCTTTTTCCTCCAAACATAACGATGGTCATTATGGCCAAACAGTTCTATTTTTGTTTCATCATACCAGAGGACATTTCTCCAAAAAAGTACGATCTTTGTCCCCATGTGCAGTTGCAAACCATAATCTGGGTTTTTTATGGCCGTTTTGGAGCAGTGGCTTCTTCCTTGCTGAGCGACCTTTCAGGTTATGTCGATATATGACTCGTTTTACTGTGGATATAGATACTTTTGTACCTGTTTCCTCCAACATCTTCACAAGGTCCTTTGCTGTTGTTCTGGGATTGATTTGCATTTTTCGCACCAAGGAAATGCGTTCATCTCTAGGAGACAGAACGCGTCTCCATCCTGAGCGGTATGACGGCTGCGTGGTCCCATGGTGTTTGTACAGATGAATGTGGTACCTTCAGCTGTTTGGAAATTGCTCCCAAGGATGAACCAGACTTGTGGAGGTCTATAACAAAAATTCTTAGCTAATTTATTCTTATTTTCCCATGATGTCAAGCAAGAGGAACTGAGTTTGAAGGTAGGCCTTGAAATACATCCACAGGTACACCTCCAATTGACTCAAATGATGTCAATTAGCCTATCAGAAACTTCTAAAGCCATGACATTATTTTATGGAATTTTCCAAGCTGTTTAAAGGCACAGTCAACTTAGTGTATGTAAACATCTGACCCACTGGAATTGATACAATGAATTATAAGTGAAATAATCTATCTGTAAACAATTGTTGGAAAAATTACTTGTGTCATACACAAAGTAGATGTCTAACCAACTTTCCAAAACTATAGGTTTGTCATAAAGACATTTGTGGTGTGGTTGTTGAAAAACGAGATTTAATGGCTCCAACTTAAGTGTATGTAAACTTCTGACTTCAACTGTATGTAAACTTGTAGAAAATCATGGCCAAATAGCGGCTAGGCATTCAGGGCACGTGCACAGGGGACCTGACCTCCAGGGGACCTGACCTCCAGGGGGCCTGACCTCCAGGGGGCCTGACCTCCAGGGGGCCTGACCTCCAGTGGGCCCCAATTGATTTTGTTAATCACACTCACAGATATCATTAAAGGTGCAATATGTGGAAATCTCTCAGCCATTTTCTGGTTGCTGAAATTCAAATAGTTTGCCTAATAGTTGACCAAATCTCGGGTTAGGACCCCCCCAAAAGGCTAGATCCGGACCTGCTGTCTCCTGTCCCATGGCCAACAGATTTTCTCAGGCCCTCCATTTTGAGCTTGGAAAAATATGGACTGAATTCTGCTTTTGTTGATGAGCTACTACATAGTCCGAGGCTGAAGAGAACACAAGCCAAAGCCATTGTCCTCACATAATGGATTGTATAGCAGACTAGATTTACATAAAGCACTTTGAGAAATTGTACATTGTACCAGAGTTAACTCCCATCAACAGCACGATTGTGTTATTTTCTGTCCACAAGGTGCTGTCACAAGCATGACTGTTGCTATGGGAAGGCTGAGAATCTGGGTTGTCAGACCAAGACGGACAAGTACCAGTGGACCTGTGAGAACAAGATGTCAACTGCGGTACAAAACGACACATCCCCATAATTCAACACTGTATTTCTGTATGAACTACACATCCCATAATGCAACACTGTATTTCTGTATGAATTACACATCCCATAATGCAACACTGTATTTCTGTATGAACTACACATCCCATAATGCAACACTGTATTTCTGTATGAAATACACATCCCATAATGCAACACTGTATTTCTGTATGAACTACACATCCCATAATGCAACACTGTATTTCTGTATGAACTACACATCCCATAATGCAACACTGTATTTCTGTATGAATTACACATCCCATAATTCAACACTGTATTTCTGTATGAAATACACATCCCATAATGCAACACTGTATTTCTGTATGAACTACACATCCCATAATGCAACACTGTATTTCTGTATGAATTACACATCCCATAATTCAACACTGTATTTCTGTATGAACTACACATCCCACAATGCAACACTGTATTTCTGTATGAACTACACATCCCATAATGCAACACTGTATTTCTGTACTCCTAAGCACTCTCTAGGATAGTGGTTCATCATTATGCCTAACTAACCCTAACCTTAAATGAAGAGCTCAAAGCACATGTATGTTTATGATGTAGCCAATTCTAACTGTGGTAACTAGTAACAACCGTGGATACAAGCTGTATTTCCAGGTCTGAAGCCAAGGGGCAATTTTCCATCGATAATGTGACAAATGCAGTCCTATTGCATTCTATATAGTCCTATTGCATTCTATTTAGTCCTATTGCATTCTATATAGTTCTATTGCATTCTATTTAGTCCTATTGCATTCTATATAGTCCTATTGCATTCTATTTAGTCCTATTGCATTCTATTTAGTCCTATTGCATTCTATTTAGTCCTATTGCATTCTATTTAGTCCTATTGCATTCTATATAGTCCTATTGCATTCTATATAGTCCTATTGCATTCTATATAGTCCTATTGCATTATATATAGTCCTATTGCATTCTATATAGTTCTATTGCATTATATATAGTCCTATTGCATTCTATATAGTCCTATTGCATTCTATATAGTCCTATTGCATTATATATAGTCCTATTGCATTCTATATAGTCTATTGCATTCTATATAGTTCTATTGCATTATATATATAGTCCTATTGCATTCTATATAGTTCTATTGCATTATATATATAGTCCTATTGCATTATATATATAGTCCTATTGCATTATATATAGTCCTATTGCATTCTATATAGTTCTATTGCATTATATATAGTCCTATTGCATTATATATAGTCCTATTGCATTCTATATAGTCCTATTGCATTATATATAGTCCTATTGCATTCTATATAGTCTATTGCATTCTATATAGTTCTATTGCATTATATATAGTCCTATTGCATTATATATAGTCCTATTGCATTCTATATAGTCCTATTGCATTATATATAGTCTATTGCATTATATATAGTCCTATTGCATTCTATATAGTCCTATTGCATTCTATATAGTTCTATTGCATTATATATAGTCCTATTGCATTATATATAGTCCTATTGCATTATATATAGTCCTATTGCATTATATATAGTCCTATTGCATTCTAAGAATTCTAAATTCCACCCTGTTGTGTTCTTTCCGGTGGTTCTAGATTCTCTGAAGAACAGGTGTGACAAGATGCTGTGCAGGTGTGACCGGGAGGCGGCCAGGTGTCTGAGGAGAGCACCCTTCATCCCTAAATACTCGGTCTGGCCCGACTTCATGTGTGGATACGAACAGCCCACCTGTACCCGTCACTGATGCTGTTACACAGTGTGTGTGTGAGAGAGAGACTAGTGTTTTCTCTGGTTTGTCCTGGCTAGTGGTGTGTGTGAGAGAGAGACTAGTGTTTTCTCTTGTTTGTCCTGGCTAGTGGTGTGTGTGTAATAAAGACCTACAGTACTTTACCCTCTGTCCGTCTGACGGGCACGGCCCATGGGTCTGATTAACAGTGTGAGAGAGAGAGACTAGTGTTTTCTCTGGTTTGTCCTGGCTAGTGGTGTGTGTGTAATAAAGACCTACAGTACTTTACCCTCTGTCCGTCTGACGGGCACGGCCCATGGGTCTGATTAACAGTGTGAGAGAGAGACTAGTGTTTTCTCTGGTTTGTCCTGGCTAGTGGTGTGTGTGTAATAAAGACCTACAGTACTTTACCCTCTGTCCGTCTGATGGGCACGGCCCATG
Source organism: Oncorhynchus keta (assembly GCF_023373465.1). Lineage (NCBI taxonomy): Eukaryota > Metazoa > Chordata > Actinopteri > Salmoniformes > Salmonidae > Oncorhynchus > Oncorhynchus keta. Next base: position 67,457 of record NW_026277892.1, on the reverse strand, counting down.
GGTCTGATTAACAGTGTGAGAGAGAGACTAGTGTTTTCTCTTGTTTGTCCTGGCTAGTGGTGTGTGTGTGTAATAAAGACCTACAGTACTTTACCCTCTGTCCGTCTGACGGGCACGGCCCATGGGTCTGATTAACAGTGTGAGAGAGAGAGACTAGTGTTTTCTCTGGTTTGTCCTGGCTAGTGGTGTGTGTAATAAAGACCTACAGTACTTTACCCTCTGTCCGTCTGGCGGGCACGGCCCATGGGTCTGATTAACAGTGTGAGAGAGAGACTAGTGTTTTCTCTGGTTTGTCCTGGCTAGTGGTGTGTGTAATAAAGACCTACAGTACTTTACCCTCTGTCCGTCTGATGGGCACGGCCCATGGGTCTGATTAACAGTGTGAGAGAGAGACTAGTGTTTTCTCTTGTTTGTCCTGGCTAGTGGTGTGTGTGTGTAATAAAGACCTACAGTACTTTACCCTCTGTCCGTCTTTGACGGGCACGGCCCATGGGTCTGATTAACAGTGTGAGAGAGAGAGACTAGTGTTTTCTCTGGTTTGTCCTGGCTAGTGGTGTGTGTGTAATAAAGACCTACAGTACTTTACCCTCTGTCCGTCTGACGGGCACGGCCCATGGGTCTGATTAACAGTGTGAGAGAGAGACTAGTGTTTTCTCTGGTTTGTCCTGGCTAGTGGTGTGTGTGTAATAAAGACCTACAGTACTTTACCCTCTGTCCGTCTGATGGGCACGGCCCATGGGTCTGATTAACAGTGTGAGAGAGAGAGACTAGTGTTTTCTCTTGTTTGTCCTGGCTAGTGGTGTGTGTGTGTAATAAAGACCTACAGTACTTTACCCTCTGTCCGTCTGACGGGCACGGCCCATGGGTCTGATTAACAGTGTGAGAGAGAGACTAGTGTTTTCTCTGGTTTGTCCTGGCTAGTGGTGTGTGTAATAAAGACCTACAGTACTTTACCCTCTGTCCGTCTGACGGGCACGGCCCATGGGTCTGATTAACAGTGTGAGAGAGAGAGACTAGTGTTTTCTCTGGTTTGTCCTGGCTAGTGGTGTGTGTGTAATAAAGACCTACAGTACTTTACCCTCTGTCCGTCTGACGGGCACGGCCCATGGGTCTGATTAACAGTGTGAGAGAGAGAGACTAGTGTTTTCTCTGGTTTGTCCTGGCTAGTGGTGTGTGTGTAATAAAGACCTACAGTACTTTACCCTCTGTCCGTCTGACGGGCACGGCCCATGGGTCTGATTAACAGTGTGAGAGAGAGACTAGTGTTTTCTCTTGTTTGTCCTGGCTAGTGGTGTGTGTGTGTAATAAAGACCTACAGTACTTTACCCTCTGTCCGTCTGACGGGCACGGCCCATGGGTCTGATTAACAGTGTGAGAGAGAGAGACTAGTGTTTTCTCTCGTTTGTCCTGGCTAGTGGTGTGTGTGTAATAAAGACCTACAGTACTTTACCCTCTGTCCGTCTGACGGGCACGGCCCATGGGTCTGATTAACAGTGTGAGAGAGAGACTAGTGTTTTCTCTGGTTTGTCCTGGCTAGTGGTGTGTGTAATAAAGACCTACAGTACTTTACCCTCTGTCCGTCTGATGGGCACGGCCCATGGGTCTGATTAACAGTGTGAGAGAGAGACTAGTGTTTTCTCTTGTTTGTCCTGGCTAGTGGTGTGTGTGTAATAAAGACCTACAGTACTTTACCCTCTGTCCGTCTGACGGGCACGGCCCATGGGTCTGATTAACAGTGTGAGAGAGAGAGACTAGTGTTTTCTCTGGTTTGTCCTGGCTAGTGGTGTGTGTGTAATAAAGACCTACAGTACTTTACCTCTGTCCGTCTGACGGGCACGGCCCATGGGTCTGATTAACAGTGTGATTAGAGAGACTAGTGTTTTCTCTGGTTTGTCCTGGCTAGTGGTGTGTGTGTAATAAAGACCTACAGTACTTTACCCTCTGTCCGTCTGACGGGCACGGCCCATGGGTCTGATTAACAGTGTGAGAGAGAGACTAGTGTTTTCTCTGGTTTGTCCTGGCTAGTGGTGTGTGTAATAAAGACCTACAGTACTTTACCCTCTGTCCGTCTGATGGGCACGGCCCATGGGTCTGATTAACAGTGTGAGAGAGAGACTAGTGTTTTCTCTTGTTTGTCCTGGCTAGTGGTGTGTGTGTAATAAAGACCTACAGTACTTTACCCTCTGTCCGTCTGACGGGCACGGCCCATGGGTCTGATTAACAGTGTGAGAGAGAGACTAGTGTTTTCTCTGGTTTGTCCTGGCTAGTGGTGTGTGTGTAATAAAGACCTACAGTACTTTACCCTCGTCTGACGGGCACGGCCCATGGGTCTGATTAACAGTGTGAGAGAGAGAGACTAGTGTTTTCTCTTGTTTGTCCTGGCTAGTGGTGTGTGTGTAATAAAGACCTACAGTACTTTACCCTCTGTCCGTCTGACGGGCACGGCCCATGGGTCTGATTAACAGTGTGAGAGAGAGACTAGTGTTTTCTCTTGTTTGTCTGGCTAGTGGTGTGTGTGTAATAAAGACCTACAGTACTTTACCCTCTGTCCGTCTGACGGGCACGGCCCATGGGTCTGATTAACAGTGTGTGAGAGAGACTAGTGTTTTCTCTTGTTTGTCCTGGCTAGTGGTGTGTGTGTGTAATAAAGACCTACAGTACTTTACCCTCTGTCCGTCTGGCGGGCACGGCCCATGGGTCTGATTAACAGTGTGAGAGAGAGAGACTAGTGTTTTCTCTTGTTTGTCCTGGCTAGTGGTGTGTGTGTAATAAAGACCTACAGTACTTTACCCTCTGTCCGTCTGATGGGCACGGCCCATGGGTCTGATTAACAGTGTGAGAGAGAGAGACTAGTGTTTTCTCTGGTTTGTCCTGGCTAGTGGTGTGTGTGTAATAAAGACCTACAGTACTTTACCCTCTGTCCGTCTGACGGGCACGGCCCATGGGTCTGATTAACAGTGTGAGAGAGAGAGACTAGTGTTTTCTCTGGTTTGTCCTGGCTAGTGGTGTGTGTGTGTAATAAAGACCTACAGTACTTTACCCTCTGTCCGTCTGACGGGCACGGCCCATGGGTCTGATTAACAGTGTGAGAGAGAGACTAGTGTTTTCTCTTGTTTGTCCTGGCTAGTGGTGTGTGTGTGTAATAAAGACCTACAGTACTTTACCCTCTGTCCGTCTGACGGGCACGGCCCATGGGTCTGATTAACAGTGTGAGAGAGAGAGACTAGTGTTTTCTCTCGTTTGTCCTGGCTAGTGGTGTGTGTGTAATAAAGACCTACAGTACTTTACCCTCTGTCCGTCTGACGGGCACGGCCCATGGGTCTGATTAACAGTGTGAGAGAGAGAGACTAGTGTTTTCTCTGGTTTGTCCTGGCTAGTGGTGTGTGTGTAATAAAGACCTACAGTACTTTACCCTCTGTCCGTCTGACGGGCACGGCCCATGGGTCTGATTAACAGTGTGAGAGAGAGAGACTAGTGTTTTCTCTGGTTTGTCCTGGCTAGTGGTGTGTGTGTAATAAAGACCTACAGTACTTTACCCTCTGTCCGTCTGACGGGCACGGCCCATGGGTCTGATTAACAGTGTGTGTGAGAGAGACTAGTGTTTTCTCTTGTTTGTCCTGGCTAGTGGTGTGTGTGTGTGTAATAAAGACCTACAGTACTTTACCCTCTGTCCGTCTGACGGGCACGGCCCATGGGTCTGATTAACAGTGTGAGAGAGAGACTAGTGTTTTCTCTTGTTTGTCCTGGCTAGTGGTGTGTGTGTAATAAAGACCTACAGTACTTTACCCTCTGTCCGTCTGATGGGCACGGCCCATGGGTCTGATTAACAGTGTGAGAGAGAGACTAGTGTTTTCTCTTGTTTGTCCTGGCTAGTGGTGTGTGTAATAAAGACCTACAGTACTTTACCCTCTGTCCGTCTGACGGGCACGGCCCATGGGTCTGATTAACAGTGTGAGAGAGAGAGACTAGTGTTTTCTCTGGTTTGTCCTGGCTAGTGGTGTGTGTGTAATAAAGACCTACAGTACTTTACCCTCGTCTGACGGGCACGGCCCATGGGTCTGATTAACAGTGTGATTATATCACCATGACAGACCTGGTGGGGGTGTATCATTAAGTCCATGACTGAGGACTCAAACAGCAGTTCTATAAACAGCTTGTAGACTGACATTTTCAATGTACAAAAGAAAACAGTAAGGACATTATTCTAATGGTGTGTGTGTGTGTTTAGAATCTAATGGTGTGTGTTAGAATCTAATGGTGTGTGTGTGTGTGTTAGAATCTAATGGTGTGTGTGTGTTAGAATCTAATGGTGTGTGTGTGTTAGAGTCTAATGGTGTGTGTGTGTGTGTGTGTTAGAATCTAATGGTGTGTGTGTGTGTGTGTGTTAGAATCTAATGGTGTGTGTGTGTGTGTGTGTTAGAATCTAATGGTGTGTGTGTGTGTGTTAGAGTCCCACAACGATATGACGGCATTGCTCAAAAAAACACCGTCAAATTGTTGGCGTGTTCGTGTTAGAATCTAATGGCGTGATTTCATCTGTCCTAAAACAAAAATACATTCTCTCATCTCATCTGTCCTAAAACAAAAATACATTCTCTCATCTCATCTGTCCTAAAACAAAAATACATTCTCTCATCTCATCTGTAGGCCTACAACAAAAATACATTCTCTCATCTGTAGGCCTACAACAAAAATACATTCTCTCATCTGTAGGCCTAAAACAAAAATACATTCTCTCATCTCATCTGTAGGCCTACAACAAAAATACATTCTCTCATCTAATCTGTCCTACAACAAAAATACATTCTCTCATTTCATCTGTAGGAAAAATCTTTGGAACAAACACAAAGTTATAATATTCTTTAAAAAAAAAACCATATTTTATTAATTTGTTTGTTTGCCAAGTCTTCATTTTTTTTGGGAGAGAAACCATAACAACCCAGGTAACGCATCAGAGGGAATCACAGTCAAATCACATTTGGTTTGTCACATACACATATGTAGCAGATGTTATTGCGGGTGTAGCAAAAATGGTTGTGCACCCTCACCATGGTAACGCGTCAGAGAGAATCACAGTGCACCAGAAGTAGTATTACCAGTTTAATTAAAGGGGACATTCCACCACTGTTAAACCTCATTCATCATCTCCAGTATACAACTTAGTTTGTCCCAAATGGCATCCCTTATATTTAACCAGGCAAGTCAGTTAAGAACACATTCTTATTTACAATGATGGCCTAGGAACAGTGGGTTAAACTGCCTTGTTTAGGGGCAGAACGACAGATTTTTACCTCGTCAGCTCGGGGGATCCAATCTAGCAACCTTTCGATTACTGGCCCAACTCTAACCACTAGGCTGCCTGCCGCCCCTACACTCTAACCACTAGGCTACCTGCCGCCCCTACACTCTAACCACTAGGCTGCCTGCCGCCTCTACACTCTAACCACTAGGCTACCTGCCGCCCCTACACTCTAACCACTAGGCTACCTGCCGCCCCTACACTCTAACCACTAGGCTGCCTGCCGCCCTCCCTCTAACCACTAGGCTACCTGCCGCCCCTACACTCTAACCACTAGGCTGCCTGCCGCCCTCCACTCTAACCACTAGGCTACCTGCCGCCCCTACACTCTAACCACTAGGCTGCCTGCCGCCCCTACACTCTAACCACTAGGCTGCCTGCCGCCCCTACACTCTAACCACTAGGCTACCTGCCGCCCCTACACTCTAACCACTAGGCTACCTGCCGCCCCTACACTCTAACCACTAGGCTACCTGCCGCCCCTACACTCTAACCACTAGGCTACCTGCCGCCCCTACACTCTAACCACTAGGCTACCTGCCGCCCCTACACTCTAACCACTAGGCTACCCTGCCGCCCCTACACTCTAACCACTAGGCTACCCTGCCGCCCCTACACTCTAACCACTAGGCTACCTGCCGCCCCTACACTCTAACCACTAGGCTGCCTGCCGCCCTACACTCTAACCACTAGGCTACCTGCCGCCCCTACACTCTAACCACTAGGCTACCTGCCGCCCCTACACTCTAACCACTAGGCTGCCTGCCGCCCCTACACTCTAACCACTAGGCTACCTGCCGCCCCTACACTCTAACCACTAGGCTACCTGCCGCCCCTACACTCTAACCACTAGGCTACCTGCCGCCCCTACACTCTAACCACTAGGCTGCCTGCCGCCCCTACACTCTAACCACTAGGCTACCTGCCGCCCCTACACTCTAACCACTAGGCTACCTGCCGCCCCTACACTCTAACCACTAGGCTACCTGCCGCCCCTACACTCTAACCACTAGGCTACCTGCCGCCCCTACACTCTAACCACTAGGCTACCTGCCGCCCCTACACTCTAACCACTAGGCTACCTGCCGCCCCTACACTCTAACCACTAGGCTACCTGCCGCCCCTACACTCTAACCACTAGGCTACCTGCCGCCCCTACACTCTAACCACTAGGCTACCTGCCGCCCCTACACTCTAACCACTAGGCTACCTGCCGCCCCTACACTCTAACCACTAGGCTACCTGCCGCCCCTACACTCTAACCACTAGGCTACCTGCCGCCCCTACACTCTAACCACTAGGCTACCTGCCGCCCCTACACTCTAACCACTAGGCTGCCTGCCGCCCCTACACTCTAACCACTCGGCTACCCTGCCGCCCCCCGCCCTACACTCTAACCACTAGGCTACCCTGCCGCCCCTACACTCTAACCACTAGGCTACCTGCCGCCCCTCCACTCTAACCACTAGGCTACCTGCCGCCCCTACACTCTAACCACTAGGCTGCCTGCCGCCCCTACACTCTAACCACTAGGCTGCCTGCCGCCCTCCACTCTAACCACTAGGCTGCCTGCCGCCCCTCCACTCTAACCACTAGGCTACCTGCCGCCCCTCCACTCTAACCACTAGGCTACCTGCCGCCCCTCCCTCTAACCACTAGGCTACCTGCCGCCCCTATATAGACCACAACTTACGGAAAAGTGGTTGAATTCCACTAAATGAAAAAATAAGAGATTTTTTTATTTTTAAAGACAGATATTTAATCATTCCATCTACGCAATTAGAAACCAACCAACCTCAGGACAGGTGGGAAAGAATGAACCTATTCATGAACAATTAAACAAATTGACAATTTAAAACAACATTTTGTCACAAACAAACGTAAAACATCCTTCAGGCCATTGGTTACATGAGAGGGACCAATGAGGCGATAGCCCTTTTATGTTAAACAATGGAGTCCCATCTGTCCCAGCGTTCATCCCAAACGGCACCCTCTAGGCCCTGGTCAAAAGTAGTGCACTACATAGGGAATCGGGTGCCATTTGGGACGAACACTCAAACAGGCGATTTCCTTAAATTGAAAATGACAACAGCTGGATATCGCCATGTTTAAACTCTTTCTGAATGCAGGAAGTAGAAATAGTTTTTTTATTTACGATTACCATATGAAACTCAAGTGCTTAACTTAAAAACCTTTTTTTTAAGTAACCTTGTAAAAAGAAAAAAAGGGCATTATGTGTGTTGCCTTCCAACGAGACAAGCTGAGCTCCACGTCACCATGGAAACAGAATGTTGTGGCACCCTATTCCCTACAGAGGCTCTGGTCAAATATAGTGCACACTGCACAAAATAGGGAATAGGACAGGGTGTCAGAATAAAACTAACAGGAACCTGGGCCCCTACCCTCCTCTAGGTTTTATCTCCAACCCTGTTCCTGGAGAGATACCCTCCTGTAGGTTTTAACTCCAACCCTGTTCCTGGAGAGATGCCCTCCTGTAGGTTCTCTCCAGGAACAGGGTTGGAATTAAAACCTACAGGAGGGTAGCTCTCCAGGAACAGGGTTGGAATTAAAACCTACAGGAGGGCAGCTCTCCAGGAACAGGGTTGGAGTTAAAACCTACAGGAGGGTATCTCTCCAGGAACAGGGTTGGAGTTAAAACCTACAGGAGGGTATCTCTCCAGGAACAGGGTTGGAGTTAAAACCTACAGGAGGGTAGCTCTCCAGGAACAGAGTGATTACATTTATCACCACTGACCCCCATAACAGAATCATATCAACCCTCTCTAGTTATTACCACTGACCCCCATAACAGACAAACACACAACCTCTTCCCTTCAATATGAATTACCCTCATTATATATATATTTAGAAACTGGGTGATTCGAGCCCTGAATGCTTATTGGCTGATAGCCGTGGTATATTAGACCGTATACCACGGGTATGACAACATTACGCTGTTAACCAGTTTATAATAGCAATAATGCTACTCGGGGTTTGTGGATTTAAAAATATATATATTTTATTTATTTAACCATTATTTAACCAGGCAAGTCAGTTAATAAGAACAAATTCTTATTTACAAAGACGGCCTAGGAACAGTGGGTTAACTGCCTTGTTCAGAACGACAGCTCGGGATTTGATCTTCGCAACCTTTTTGGTTTCTGTCCCAACGCTGTAACCACTAGGCGACTCCGCGATGCGTCATGCATGAAGAACAGCCCTCAGCCGTGGTATATTGGCCATATACCACACCCCTCTGGCCTTATTGCTTAAACATACCACTTTAATTAAGACATTAGGAGAAACCATCAATATTATACAGAACTTGGTCTGCGTCTCCATTGGTAACCCATTCCCTGTATAGTGCACTGCTGTTGACCAGAGCTCTATGGGGCTTCCTACGGTCCCGGGTCAAAAGTAGTTCACTATAATATAGGGAATAGTGAGCCTTTTGAGACACACACATTAAGACATTGGTTTGTCTGGCTCACAGATGGCTGCCTGTTGCTATGATACTGCGGGCTACACTGGCATCCTTCCCGTTGCTATGATACTGCGGGCTACGCTGGCATCCATCCCGTTGCTATGATACTGCGGGCTACGCTGGCATCCATCCCGTTGCTATGATACTGCGGGCTACGCTGGCATCCTTCCCGTTGCTATGATACTGCGGGCTACGCTGGCATCCTTCCCGTTGCTATGATACTGCGGGCTACGCTGGCATCCATCCCGTTGCTATGATACTGCGGGCTACGCTGGCATCCATCCCGTTGCTATGATACTGCGGGCTACGCTGGCATCCTTCCCGTTGCTATGATACTGCGGGCTACGCTGGCATCCTTCCCGTTGCTATGATACTGCGGGCTACGCTGGCATCCTTCCCGTTGCTATGATACTGCGGGCTACGCTGGCATCCATCCCGTTGCTATGATACTGCGGGCTACGCTGGCATCCATCCCGTTGCTATGATACTGCGGGCTACGCTGGCATCCTTCCCGTTGCTATGATACTGCGGGCTACGCTGGCATCCTTCCCGTTGCTATGATACTGCGGGCTACGCTGGCATCCATCCCGTTGCTATGATACTGCGGGCTACGCTGGCATCCTTCCCGTTGCTATGATACTGCGGGCTACGCTGGCATCCTTCCCGTTGCTATGATACTGCGGGCTACGCTGGCATCCTTCCCGTTGCTATGATACTGCGGGCTACGCTGGCATCCTTCCCGTTGCTATGATACTGCGGGCTACGCTGGCATCCTTCCCGTTGCTATGATACTGCGGGCTACGCTGGCATCCATCCCGTTGCTATGATACTGCGGGCTCCGCTGGCTTCATTCCGTTGCTATGATACTGTGGGCTACCCCATAGGGACTCTGAAGTAGTGCACTACCCCATAGGGACTCTGGTCAGAAGTAGTGCACTACCCCATAGGGACTCTGGTCAGAAGTAGTGCACTACCCCATAGGGACTCTGGTCAGAAGTAGTGCACTACCCCATAGGGACTCTGGTCAGAAGTAGTGCGCTACCCCATAGGGACTCTGGTCAGAAGTAGTGCGCTACCCCATAGGGACTCTGGTCAGAAGTAGTGCACTACCCCATAGGGACTCTGAAGTAGTGCACTACCCCATAGGGACTCTGAAGTAGTGCACTACCCCATAGGGACTCTGAAGTAGTGCACTACCCCATAGGGACTCTGAAGTAGTGCACTACCCCATAGGGACTCTGAAGTAGTGCACTACCCCATAGGGACTCTGGTCAGAAGTAGTGCACTACCCCATAGGGACTCTGAAGTAGTGCACTACCCCATAGGGACTCTGAAGTAGTGCACTACCCCATAGGGACTCTGAAGTAGTGCACTACCCCATAGGGACTCTGAAGTAGTGCACTACCCCATAGGGACTCTGAAGTAGTGCACTACCCCATAGGGACTCTGAAGTAGTGCAAGTAGTGCACTACCCCATAGGGACTCTGAAGTAGTGCACTACCCCATAGGGACTCTGAAGTAGTGCACTACCCCATAGGGACTCTGAAGTAGTGCACTACCCCATAGGGACTCTGAAGTAGTGCACTACCCCATAGGGACTCTGAAGTAGTGCACTACCCCATAGGGACTCTGAAGTAGTGCACTACCCCATAGGGACTCAGAAGTAGTGCACTACCCCATAGGGACTCAGAAGTAGTGCACTACCCCATAGGGACTCAGAAGTAGTGCACTACCCCATAGGGACTCTGGTCAGAAGTAGTGCACTACCCCACTCAGGGACTCAGAAGTAGTGCACTACCCCATAGGGACTCAGAAGTAGTGCACTACCCCATAGGGACTCAGAAGTAGTGCACTACCCCATAGGGACTCAGAAGTAGTGCACTACCCCATAGGGACTCAGAAGTAGTGCACTACCCCATAGGGACTCAGAAGTAGTGCACTACCCCATAGGGACTCAGAAGTAGTGCACTACCCCATAGGGACTCAGAAGTAGTGCACTACCCCATAGGGACTCAGAAGTAGTGCACTACCCCATAGGGACTCAGAAGTAGTGCACTACCCCATAGGGACTCTGGTCAGAAGTAGTGCACTACCCCATAGGGACTCTGGTCAGAAGTAGTGCACTACCCCATAGGGACTCTGGTCAGAAGTAGTGCACTACCCCATAGGGACTCTGGTCAGAAGTAGTGCACTACCCCATAGGGACTCTGGTCAGAAGTAGTGCACTACCCCATAGGGACTCTGGTCAGAAGTAGTGCACTACCCCATAGGGACTCAGAAGTAGTGCACTACCACCTAGGGACTCTGAAGTAGTGCACTACCACCTAGGGACTCTGGTCAGAAGTAGTGCACTACCACCTAGGGACTCTGGTCAGAAGTAGTGCACTACCCCATAGGGACTCTGGTCAGAAGTAGTGCACTACCCCATAGGGACTCTGGTCAGAAGTAGTGCACTACCCCATAGGGACTTTGAAGTAGTGCACTACCCCATAGGGACTCAGAAGTAGTGCACTACCCCATAGGGACTCAGAAGTAGTGCACTACCCCATAGGGACTCAGAAGTAGTGCACTACCCCATAGGGACTCAGAAGTAGTGCACTACCCCATAGGGACTCAGAAGTAGTGCGCTTCGTAGGGAGCCGGCCAGTCCTTCACGGCCCCCGTGTGTCCGGGTGCATTAGCTGCTGCACCACCAGGTCTATGTTGATGATGGGGTTGAAATACAGAGCCCAGTAGAACAGACAGTTACACACAAACTGAGGGACCACCGGCCAGAACAGGGCGAAGGCAAAACCCTGGGAGGACATCCTCCACAGGTGACCCCACATCTTCTGAGGGAGACTCCTGGAGGGGAGAGGGAGACTTCATTACATTAAACAACTAACTATGCAGAGATGGTGGAGAGAGAGGGAGGGATGAGGTAAGGGGGGAGAGAGAGGGTAGTGAGGGATGAGATGGGGGGGAGGGGGGTAGTGGGGGGAGAGAGGGAGGTATGAGGTAAGGGGGAGAGAGAGGGAGGGATGAGGTAAGGGGGAGGAGAGGGGTAGTGAGGGATGAGATGGGGGGAGGGGGGTGGTGGGGGAGAGAGAGGGAGGGATGGGGTAAGGGGGTGGAGAGAGAGGGAGGGATGAGGTAAGGGGGAGAGAGAGGGGTAGTGAGGGATGAGATGGGGGGAGGGGGGGGGGGAGTGGGGGGGAGAGAGAGAGGAGGGATGAGGTAAGGGTGGAGAGAGTGTGGTAGTGAGGGATGAGATGGGGGTAGTGGGGGGGAGAGAGGGAGGTATGAGGTAGGGGGAGAGAGTGTGGTAGTGAGGGATGAGATGAGGGGTAGAGGGGTAGGGAGGATGAGGTAAGGGGGACGGAGATGGAGACAGTGAGACGGACAGAGAGACAGTTGGTGTGACGGAGACAGTGAGACGGACAGAGAGACAGTTGGTGTGACGGAGATGGAGACAGTGAGACGGACAGAGAGACAGTTGGTGTGACGGAGACGGAGACAGTGAGACAGACAGAGAGACAGTTGGTGTGACGGGGACGGAGACAGTGAGACAGACAGAGAGACAGTTGGTGTGACGGAGATGGAGACAGTGAGACGGACAGAGAGACAGTTGGTGTGACGGAGACAGTGAGACGGACAGAGAGACAGTTGGTGTGACGGAGATGGAGACAGTGAGACGGACAGAGAGACAGTTGGTGTGACGGAGACAGTGAGACAGACAGAGAGACAGTTGGTGTGACGGGGACGGAGACAGAGAGACAGACAGAGAGACAGTTGGTGTGACAGAGACAGTGAGACGGACAGAGAGACAGTTGGTGTGACGGAGACAGTGAGACAGACAGAGAGACAGTTGGTGTGACGGGGATGGAGACAGTGAGACAGACGGTACCTGATCTCAGCTCGGTTATAGAACCTCCACAGGACACAGCCCTCCAGCACAGACAGCAGCACGGCGTTGACGATGATGAACCGTGACGTCCAGTAGTGAACCGACAGCCAATCCCAGGCAAACTCAGCGATCAGCTGGTACGGAAGGAGGAGGTACTTAACTAGGAACTCCGCCCACTGGCGCCAGCTGGGGTGCCCCTGGAGGGAGAGAGAGGGAGGGGTGGGGGAGAGTGAGAGGGGGTGGAGGGAGTGAGAGGGGGTGGAGGGAGAGAGAGAGGGGGTGGGGGTGGGAGAGGGGGGTGGGGGAGAGAGAGGGGGTGGAGGGAGAGAGAGAGGGGGTGGGTGGAGAGAGAGAGGGGGTGGGTGGGTGGAGAGAGAAGAGAGAGGGGGGTGGAGGGAGGGAGAGAGAGGGGGTGGAGGGAGGGAGAGAGGGGGTGGAGGGAGGGAGGAGGGGTGGAGTGGAGAGAGAAGAGAGAGGGGTGGAGGGAGGGAGAGGGGGTGGAGGGAGGGAGAGAGGGGGGGTGGAGGGAGGGAGAGAGGGGGTGGAGGGAGGGAGAGAGGGGGTGGAGGGAGGGAGAGGGGGTGGGTGGAGAGAGAAGAGAGAGGGGGTGGAGAGAGAAGAGAGAGGGGGTGGAGGGAGGGAGAGAGGGGGTGGAGGGAGGGAGAGAGGGGAGGGAGGGAGAGAGGGGGTGGAGGGAGAGAGAGGGGGTGGAGGGAGGGAGAGGGGGTGGAGGGAGGGAGAGAGAGGGGGTGGAGGGAGGGAGAGAGGGGGTGGAGGGAGGGAGAGGGGGTGGAGGGAGGGAGAGGGGTGGGTGGAGAGAGAGAGAGAGGGGTGGAGAGAGAAGAGAGAGGGGGTGGAGGGAGGGAGAGGGGGTGGGTGGAGAGAGAAGAGAGTGGAGGGAGGAGAGAGAGAGGGGGGTGGAGGGAGGGAGAGAGAGAGGGGGGGGTGGAGGGAGGGAGAGAGAGAGAGGGGGGTGGAGGGAGGGAGAGAGAGAGGGGGTGGAGGGAGGGAGAGAGAGGGGGGGAGGGAGGAGAGAGAGTTGTCTATGACCAGACTACATTTACAGTAGTTTACGTCTCGTTGTCTATGACCAGACTACATCTACAGTAGTCTACGTCTAGTTGTCTATGACCAGACTACATCTACAGTAGTCTACGTCTAGTAGTCTATGACCAGACTACATCTACAGTAGTCTACGTCTAGTTGTCTATGACCAGACTACATCTACAGTAGTCTACGTCTAGTTGTCTATGACCAGACTACATCTACAGTAGTCTACGTCTAGTTGTCTATGACCAGACATACTGACCACATCTACAGTAGTCTACGTCTAGTAGTCTATGACCAGACTACATCTACAGTAGTCTCGTCTAGTAGTCTATGACCAGACTACATCTACAGTAGTCTACGTCTAGTTGTCTATGACCAGACTACATCTACAGTAGTCTACGTCTAGTAGTCTATGACCAGACTACATCTACAGTAGTCTACATCTAGTTGTCTATGACCAGACTACATCTACAGTAGTCTACATCTAGTTGTCTATGACCAGACTACATCTACAGTAGTCTACATCTAGTTGTCTATGACCAGACTACATCTACAGTAGTCTACGTCTAGTTGTCTATGACCAGACTACATCTACAGTAGTTTACGTCTCGTTGTCTATGACCAGACTACATCTACAGTAGTCTACGTCTAGTAGTCTATGACCAGACTACATCTACAGTAGTCTACGTCTAGTAGTCTATGACCAGACTACATCTACAGTAGTCTACGTCTAGTAGTCTATGACCAGACTACATCTACAGTAGTCTACGTCTAGTTGTCTATGACCAGACTACATCTACAGTAGTCTACGTCTAGTAGTCTATGACCAGACTACATCTACAGTAGTCTACATCTAGTTGTCTATGACCAGACTACATCTACAGTAGTCTACATCTAGTTGTCTATGACCAGACTACATCTACAGTAGTCTACATCTAGTTGTCTATGACCAGACTACATCTACAGTAGTCTACATCTAGTTGTCTATGACCAGACTACATCTACAGTAGTCTACGTCTAGTTGTCTATGACCAGACATACTGACCACATCTACAGTAGTCTACGTCTAGTAGTCTATGACCAGACTACATCTACAGTAGTTTACGTCTAGTTGTCTATGACCAGACTACATCTACAGTAGTCTACATCTAGTTGTCTATGACCAGACTACATCTACAGTAGTCTACATCTAGTAGTCTATGACCAGACTACATCTACAGTAGTCTACGTCTAGTAGTCTATGACCAGACTACATCTACAGTAGTCTACATCTAGTAGTCTATGACCAGACTACATCTACAGTAGTCTACGTCTAGTAGTCTATGACCAGACTACATCTACAGTAGTCTACGTCTAGTAGTCTATGACCAGACTACATCTACAGTAGTCTACATCTAGTAGTCTATGACCAGACTACATCTACAGTAGTCTACGTCTAGTAGTCTATGACCAGACTACATCTACAGTAGTCTACGTCTAGTTGTCTATGACCAGACATACTGACCACATCTACAGTAGTCTACGTCTAGTTGTCGTCTATGTCTGGAGTCGTACCGACACGCCTACCTTTATTTATCAAATAAATACAATCCTACGTGACAGTTGAGCCGTCCAACGGTACCTGGTGGTTGAGGGGGAGGCTGTCCTCCATTGGCTCGCTGGTGCGTGAGAGGGCGGGACAGCAGGTGTGCAGGAAGGGGAGGAAGGTTTCGGAGTAGTCGAAGAGGTAGAGGTAGAGGATGGTGAGGCGAGGAGAACTCTTCAAAGCATAGAGCAGGAACAGAGATTTACCTGCATTCACAGCCTGGTGGGGGGTTGAGAGACGGTGGGAGAGAGGAGAGGGGTAGACAGGAGAGGGGGAGACAGAGGGGAGGCAGGAGAGGGTAGACAGGAGAGAGGTAGACAGGAGAGAGGGTAGACAGGAGAGGGGTAGACAGGAGAGGGGTAGACAGGAGAGGGGTAGACAGAGGGAGAGAGGAGAGGGGTAGACAGGAGAGGGGTAGACAGGAGAGGGTAGACAGAGGGAGGCAGGAGAGGGGTAGACAGGAGAGGGGTAGACAGGAGAGGGGTAGACAGAGGGAGACAGGAGAGGGGTAGACAGAGGGAGACAGGAGAGGGGTAGACAGGAGACAGGAGGGGGTAGACAGGAGAGGGGGAGACAGAGGAGAGGCAGGAGAGAGGGTAGACAGGAGAGAGGTAGACAGGAGAGAGGTAGACAGGAGAGAGGTAGACAGGAGAGGGGTAGACAGGAGAGGGGTAGACAGGAGAGGGGTAGACAGAGGGAGGCAGGAGAGGGGTAGACAGGAGAGGGGTAGACAGAGGGAGAGAGGAGAGGGGTAGACAGGAGAGGGTAGACAGGAGAGGGGTAGACAGAGGGGGCAGGCAGGAGAGGGGTAGACAGGAGAGGGGTAGACAGGAGAGGGGTAGACAGAGGGAGACAGGAGAGGGGTAGACAGAGGGATAGAGGAGAGGGGGTAGACAGGAGAGGGGAGACAGAGGAGGCAGGAGGGGGTAGACAGGAGAGGGGTAGACAGAGGAAGGCATGAGAGGGGTAGACAGAGGGAGAGAGAGAGAGGGGTAGACAGGAGAGGGGTAGACAGAGGGAGGCAGGAGAGGGTAGACAGGAGAGGGGTAGACAGAGGGAGGCAGGAGAGGGGTACACAGATGGAGAGAGGTAGACAGAGGGGAGAGAGGAGAGGAGTAGACAGAGGGAGAGAGGAGAGGGGTAGACAGAGGGAGAGAGGAGAGGAGGGGTAGACAGAGGAGAGGAGAGAGGAGAGGAGTAGACAGAGGGAGAGAGGAAAGGAGTAGGAGGACAGGAGAGAGGTAGACGGAGGGAGACAGGAGAGGGGTAGACGGAGGGAGACAGGAGAGGGGTAGACAGAGGGAGACAGAGAGGAGTAGACAGAGGGAGAGGGAGAGGGGTAGACGGAGGGAGACAGGAGAGGGGTAGACGGAGGGAGACAGGAGAGGGGTAGACAGAGGGAGACAGGAGAGGGGTAGACAGAGGGAGACAGGAGAGAGGTAGACAGAGGAGACAGGAGAGAGGTAGACAGAGGGAGACAGGAGAGGGGTAGACAGAGGGAGACAGGAGAGGGGTAGACAGAGGGAGACAGGAGAGGAGTAGACAGAGGGAGAGAGGAGAGGGGTAGACGGAGGGAGACAGGAGAGGGGTAGACGGAGGAGACAGGAGAGGGGTAGACGGAGGAGACAGGAGAGGGGTAGACGGAGGGAGACAGGAGAGGGGTAGACAGAGGGAGACAGGAGAGGGGTAGACAGAGGGAGACAGGAGAGAGGTAGACAGAGGGAGACAGGAGAGAGGTAGACAGAGGGAGACAGGAGAGAGGTAGACAGAGGAGACAGGAGAGAGGTAGACAGAGGGAGAGAGGTAGACAGGAGAGAGGTAGACAGGTAGACAGAGGGAGACAGGAGAGAGGTAGACAGGTAGACAGAGGGAGACAGGAGAGAGAGGTAGACAGAGGGAGAGAGGTAGACGGAGGGAGACAGGAGAGGGGTAGACGGTGGGGAGACAGGAGAGAGGTAGACAGAGGAGACAGGAGAGGGGTAGACGGTGGGAGACAGGAGAGGGTAGACAGGAGAGGGGTAGACAGAGGGAGACAGGAGAGGGGTAGACAGAGGGAGACAGGAGAGAGGTAGACAGAGGGAGACAGGAGAGAGGTAGACAGAGGGAGACAGGAGAGAGGTAGACAGAGGGAGACAGGAGAGAGGTAGACAGAG
>NW_026277892.1:0-45000 GCF_023373465.1 Oncorhynchus keta | reverse complement strand
TAGGAGAGGAGAGGAGAGACGGGTAGGAGAGGAGAGGAGAGACGGGGTAGGAGAGGAGAGGAGAGACGGGTAGGAGAGGAGAGGAGAGACTGGTAGGAGAGGAGAGACGGGTAGGAGGGAGGAGAGACGGGTAGGAGGGAGGAGAGACGGGTAGGAGGGAGGAGAGACGGGTAGGAGAGCTGAGAAACAGGTAGGAGGGAGGAGAGACGGGTAGGAGAGAGGAGAGACGGGTAGGAGAGAGGAGAGACGGGTAGGAGAGAGGAGAGACAGGTAGGAGGGAGGAGAGACGGACCCCTAGGAGAGAGGGAGAGGAGAGACGGTAGGAGAGAGGAGAGACGGGTAGGAGGGAGGAGAGATTCGGGAGGAGAGAGGAGAGACGGGTAGGAGAGAGGAGAGAGGGAGAGGAGAGACGGGTAGGAGAGAGGAGAGACGGGTAGGAGGGAGGAGAGACGGGTAGGAGAGAGGAGAGAGGGAGAGGAGAGACGGGTAGGAGAGAGGAGAGACGGGTAGGAGGGAGGAGAGACGGGTAGGAGGGAGGAGAGACAGGTAGGAGAGAGGAGAGAGGAGAGGAGAGACGGTAGGAGAGAGGAGATACGGGTAGGAGAGAGGAGAGAGGGAGAGGAGAGAGGAGAGACGGGTAGTAGAGAGGAGAGAGGAGAGACGGGTAGTAGAGAGAGAGGAGAGACGGGTAGTAGAGAGAGAGAGAGGAGAGACGGTAGTAGAGAGGAGAGAGGAGAGACGGGTAGTAGAGAGGAGAGAGGAGAGACGGGTAGTAGAGAGGAGAGAGGAGAGACGGGTAGTAGAGAGGAGAGAGAGAGACGGGTAGTAGAGAGGAGAGAGGAGAGACGGGTAGTAGAGAGGAGAGAGGGAGAGGGTAGTAGAGAGGAGAGAGGAGAGACGGGTAGTAGAGAGGAGAGAGGAGAGACGGGTAGTAGAGAGGAGAGAGGAGAGAGGAGAGACGGGTAGTAGAGAGAGAGAGGAGAGAGGAGAGACGGGTAGTAAAGAGAGGAGAGAGGAGAGAGGAGAGACGGGTAGTAGAGAGGAGAGAGGAGAGAGGAGAGACGGGTAGTAGAGAGGAGAGAGGAGAGAGGAGAGACGGGTAGTAGAGAGGAGAGAGGGAGAGAGGAGAGACGGGGTAGTAGAGAGGAGAGAGGAGAGAGGAGAGACGGGTAGTAGAGAGGAGAGAGGAGAGAGGAGAGACGGGTAGTAGAGAGGAGAGAGGAGAGACGGGTAGTAGAGAGGAGAGAGGAGAGACGGGTAGGAGAGGAGAGACTGGAAGGAGAGGAGAGACGGGTAGGAGGGAGGAGAGATGGGTAGTAGAGAGGAGAGAGGGAGAGGAGAGACGGGTAGGAGAGAGGAGAGACTGGTAGGAGAGAGGAGAGACGGGTAGGAGAGAGGAGAGAGGTCAGGTTACAGACAGGTGTGAGACGGGCATAGAGGTGAGACACAGACAGACGAAACAGAAAGTCAATTCCCACTAGTTTCGCACATACTAACATGAAGCATTCAGACTGTCATTCAAAGACAGACAGACAGACAGACAGACAGACAGACAGACAGACAGACAGACAGACAGACAGACAGACAGACAGACAGACAGACAGACAGACAGACAGACAGACAGACAGACAGACAGACAGACAGAACTGCCACGCAGAAAGATATATACAGACGTTGCTCTCTTACTGCCACATGATCAGAACAAATAGACAAAACCACACACACTGTGACCCTTCAACACACACACACACCCCCCAACCCACCACACACACTGTGACCATTTCTGTAACAGAGAGAAAAGTCAGCTGACACACACACTACAATCATTCCTGTCTCCCCCACACTACAATCATTCCTGTCCCCCCCCCACACACTACAATCATTCCTGTCCCCCCTCCACACACTAAAATCATTCCTGCCCCCCCACACTACAATCATTCCTGTCCCCCCCACACACTACAATCATTCCTGTCCCCCCACACACTACAATCATTCCTGCCCCCCACACACTACAATCATTCCTGTCCCCCCACTACAATCATTCCTGTCCCCCCACACACTACAATCATTCCTGTCCCCCTCACACACTACAATCATTCCTGTCCCCCCCCACACTACAATCATTCCTGTCCCCCCCCTCCACTACAATCATTCCTGTCTCCCCCACACACACTACAATCATTCCTGTCCCCCCACACTACAATCATTCCTGTCCCCCACACACTACAATCATTCCTGTCCCCCCCACACACTACAATCATTCCTGTCCCCCACACTACAATCATTCCTGTCCCCCACACTACAATCATTCCTGTCCCCCCACACTACAATCATTCCTGTCCCCCCACACACTACAATCATTCCTGTCCCCCACACTACAATCATTCCTGTCCCCCACACTACAATCATTCCTGTCCCCCCACACTACAATCATTCCTGTCCCCCCACACACTACAATCATTCCTGTCCCCCCCCCACACACTACAATCATTCCTGTCCCCCACACTACAATCATTCCTGTCCCCCCCACACTACAATCATTCCTGCCCCCCCACACACTACAATCATTCCTGTCCCCCCACACACTACAATCATTCCTGTCCCCCCACACTACAATCATTCCTGTCCCCCCCACACTACAATCATTCCTGTCCCCACACACTACAATCATTCCTGTCCCCCACACACACTACAATCATTCCTGCCCCCCACACTACAATCATTCCTGTCCCCCCCACACACTACAATCATTCCTGTCCCCCCCACACACTACAATCATTCCTGTCTCCCTCACACACTACAATCATTCCTGTCCCCCTCACACACTACAATCATTCCTGTCCCCCACACACACTACAATCATTCCTGTCCCCCCCCACACACTACAATCATTCCTGTCCCCCCACACACTACAATCATTCCTGTCCCCCCACACACTACAATCATTCCTGTCTCCCACACACTACAATCATTCCTGTCCCACACACTACAATCATTCCTGTCTCCCCCCACACACTACAATCATTCCTGTCTCCCCCCACACACACTACAATCATTCCTGTCTCCCCCCACACACACTACAATCATTCCTGTCCCCCACACACTACAATCATTCCTGCCCCTCTCTCTCTCTGACCTCTCCCTATCAAACCCCTCCCTCTCTGACCTCTCCCCAACAAACCCCTCCCTCTCTCTGACCTCTCCCCATCAAACCCCTCCCTCTCTCTGACCTCTCCCCATCAAACCCCCTCCCTCTCTCTGACCTCTCCCCATCAAACCCCCTCCCTCTCTCTGACCTCTCTCCATCAAACCCCTCCCTCTCTGACCTCTCCCCATCAAACCCCTCCCTCTCTCTGACCTCTCCCCATCAAACCCCTCCCTCTCTCTGACCTCTCCCCATCAAACCCCTCCCTCTCTCTGAGCTCTCCCCATCAAACCCCCTCCCTCTCTGAGCTCTCCCCATCAAACCCCCTCCCTCTCTCTGACCTCTCCCCATCAAACCCCTCCCTCTCTCTGACCTAACCCCATCAAACCCCTCCCCATCAAACCCCCTCCCTCTCTCTCTCTGACCTCTCCCCATCAAACCCCCTCCCTCTCTCTGACCTCTCCCCAGGACCCCCTCGCTGACCTCTCCCCATCAAACCCCCTCCCTCTCTCTCTCTGACCTCTCCCCAGGATCCCCTCGTTGACCTCTCCCCAGGACCCCCTCGTTGACCTCTCCCCAGGACCCCCTCATTGACCATCTCCCCAACCCCCTCCCTCTGACCTCTCCCAAACCCCCTCCCTCTCCCTCTCTCTTACCGCGACACAGGTGAGTGCAGTGAGAACTCCAGAGAAGAACCCTCCTGCTCCTCTACCAGGACTGGTCTTGGGGATTCCTCTGGCTGCCTGATCACCATACCTACAGACAGGTTACACACACACAGACACAGGTTACACACAGACAGACAGGTTAGACAGGCTACAGCCCGGTAACAGACTGGTAACAGACCGGTAGCAGACTGGTAACAGACCGGTAGCAGACTGGTAACAGACCGGTAGCAGACCGGTTACAGACCGGTAGACATGCTAGCAGACCGGTAACAGACCGGTAACAGACTGGTAACAGACCGGTAACAGACTGGTAACAGACCGGTAACAGACCGGTAGCAGACCGGTAGCAGACCGGTAGCAGACCGGTAGCAGACCGGTAACAGACCGGTTACAGACCGGTTACAGACTGGTTACAGACCGGTTACAGACCGGTAACAGACCGGTTACAGACCGGTTACAGACCGGTTACAGACCGGTTACAGACTGGTTACAGACCGGTTACAGACCGGTTACAGACCGGTTACAGACCGGTTACAGACCGGTTACAGACCGGTTACAGACCGGTAACAGACCGGTAACGGACCGGTAACAGACTGGTAGCAGACCGGTAGCAGACCGGTAACGGACCGGTAACACGACTGGTTACAGACCGGTTACAGACTGGTAACAGACCGGTTACAGACCGGTTACAGACATGCTACAGACCGGTAGCAGACTGGTTACAGACCGGTAGCAGACTGGTAACAGACTGGTAGCAGACTGGTTACAGACCGGTAGCAGACTGGTAACAGACCGGTAGCAGACTGGTAACAGACCGGTAGCAGACTGGTAACAGACTGGTAGCAGACTGGTAACAGACCGGTAGCAGACTGGTAACAGACCGGTAGCAGACTGGTAACAGACTGGTAGCAGACTGGTAACAGACTGGTAGCAGACTGGTTACAGACCGGTAGCAGACCGGTTACAGACCGGTTACAGACCGGTTACAGACCGGTAACAGACTGGTAACAGACCGGTTACAGACATGCTACAGACCGGTAGCAGACTGGTTACAGACCGGTAACAGACTGGTTACAGACCGGTAACAGACTGGTTACAGACCGGTAGCAGACTGGTTACAGACTGGTTACAGACCGGTAACAGACGGGTTACAGCCCGGTAACAGACGGGTTACAGCCCGGTAACAGACTGGTAACAGACCGGTAGCAGACTGGTAACAGACCGGTAGCAGACTGGTTACAGACTGGTAACAGCCCGGTTACAGACCGGTTACAGACTGGTAACAGACCGGTAACAGACTGGTTACAGACCGGTAACAGACGGGTAACAGCCCGGTAACAGACGGGTTACAGCCCGGTAACAGACTGGTAACAGACCGGTTTGGGGTGTCTACATGCTTCTGTAGATACAGGGCATTCAGAAGGTATTCAGACCCCTTCCCATTTTCCCACATTGTTACGTTACAGCCTTATTCTAAAATGAGTTTAATAAAAGATTTTAAAAAAGCCTCATCAATCTACACACAATACCCCATAATGACATCACAATACCCCATAATGACATCACAATACCCCATAATGACATCACAATACCCCATAATGACATCACAATACCCCATAATGACATCACAATACCCCATAATGACATCACAATACCCCATAATGACATCACAATACCCCATAATGACATCACAATACCCCATAATGACATCACAATACCCCATAATGACATCACAATAACCCATAATGACATCACAATACCCCATAATGACATCACAATACCCCATAATGACATCACAATACCCCATAATGACATCACAATACCCCATAATGACATCACAATACCCCATAATGACATCACAATACCCCATAATGACATCACAATACCCCATAATGACATCACAATACCCCATAATGACATCACAATACCCCATAATGACATCACAATACCCCATAATGACATCACAATACCCCATAATGACAAAGCAAAAATAGGTTTTTAGAAATGTTTGCAAAAAAATTAAATAAACTGAAATACCTTATTTACATAAGTATTCAGACCCTTTGCTATGAGACTCAAAATTGAGCTCAGGTGCATCCTGTTTCCATTGATCATCCTCGACAGGTTTCTACAACTTGATTGGAGTCCACCTGTGGTAAATTCAATTGATTGGACATGATTTGTAAAGGCACACACCTGTCTATATAAGGTCCCACAGTTGACAGTGAATGTCAGAGCAAAAACCAAGTCATGAGGTCAAAGGAACTGTCAGTAGAGCTCAGAGGCAGGATTGCATCGAGGCACAGATTTCGGGAAGGGTACAAAAACATTTCTGCAGCATTGAAGGTCCCCAAGAACACAGTGGTCTCCATCATTCTTAAATGAAGGACGTTTGGAACCACCAAGACTCTTCCTGGAGCTGGCCGCCCGGCCAAATTGAGCAGTCGGGAGAAGGACCTTGGTCAAGGAGGTGACCAAGAACCTGATGGTCACTCTGACAGAGCTCCAGAGTTCCTCTGTGGAGATGGGAGAACCTTCCAGAAGGACAACCATCACTGCAGCACTCCACCAATCAGGCCTTTATGGTGGAGTGGCCAGACGGAAGCCACTCTTCAGTAAAAGGCCCATGACAGACCACTTGGAGTTTGCCAAAAGGCACCTAAAGACTCTCAGACCTGATGAAACATGATTTTTTGGTCTGTTGAAACGAACTCCTTGGCCTAAATGCCAAGCATCATGTCTGGAGGAAACCTGGGACCATCCCTACGGTGAAGCATGGTGTTGGCAGCATCATGCTGTTTTTCAGCGGCAGAGAGACTAGTCAGGATCAAGGCAAAGATGTACGGAGCAAAGTACAGAGAGTGATCCTTGATGAAATCCTGAGCGCTCTGGAGCAGGTTGTCAGACTGGGGAAAAGGTTCACCTTCCAAAGGGACAACGACCCTAAAGCACACAGCCAAGACAACGCAGGAGTGGCTTTTGGGCAAGTCTCTGAATGTCCTTGAGTGGCCCTGCCAGAGACCGGACTTGAACCTGATCTAGCATCTCTGGAGAGACCTGAAAATAGCTGTGCAGCGACGCTTCCCTTCCAACCTGACAGAACTTGAGAAGAATGGGAGAAACTCCCCAAATACAGGTGTGCCATCATTCACATGAAGACTCGAGGCACCTTTGGTAGCGATTACAGCATCAACAAAGTACTGAGTAAAGGGTCTGAAAACGTACGTAAATGTGATAGTTTTTTAATAATAAATTAACGAGGGAAAATAAACAATTTCATCAATTTTAGATTAAGGCTGTGACCTAACAAAATGTGGAGTAAGTCAATAGGTCTGAATACTTTCCGAAGGCACTGTATGTATATATACAGTACCAGTCAAAAGACAGGACGTAACCCCTTGAATGATTAGGTTTCTTCATTTTTAAAAACTATTTTCTACATTGTAGAATAACAGTGAAGAGATCAAAACTATGAAATAACACGTATGGAATCATGTAGTAACCAAAACAAAGTGTTACATGGAAATATATTTTATATTTGAGAATCTTCAAAGTTGCCACCCCTTGCCCCGAAGACAGCCCTGCACACTCTTGGCATTCTCTCAACCAGCCTCATGAGGTAGTCACCTGGAATGCATTTCAATTAACAGGTGTGCCTTGTTAAAAGTTCATTTGTGGAATTTCTTTCCTTCTTAATGCATTTTGAGCCAATCAGTTGTGTTGCGACACATTAGGGGAGTTATACAGACAAACCATCTCAATTGGGTTGAGGGTGATTATGGAGGCCAGGTCAAAATAGCCCTTACACAGCCTGGAGGTGTGTTGGGTCACTGTCCTGTTGAAAAACAAGTGATGTGCAAACCAGATGGGATGGCGTATCACTGCAGAATGCTGTGGAAGCCATGCTGGTTAAGTGTGTCTTGAATTCTAAATAAATCACTGACAGTGTCACCAGCAAAGCACCATCACACCACCTCCTCCTCCATGCTTCACGGTGGGAACCACACATTCGGAGATCATCCGTTCACCTACTCTACGCCTCACAAAGACACTTCGGTTGGAACCAAAAATCTCCAATTTGGACTCCAGACCAAAAGGACATCCACCGGTCTAATGTTCATTGCTCGTGTTTCTTGGCCCAAGCAAGTCTCTTCTTATTATTGGTGTCCTTTAGTAGTGGTTTCTTTGCAGCAATTCAACCATGAAGGCCTGATTCACGCAGTCTCCTCTGAACAGTTGATGTTGAGATGTGTCTGTTACCTGAACTATGAAGCATTTATTTAGACTGCAATCTGAGGTGCAGTTAATTGCTGTTTTCTGAGCCAGGTAACTCTCATGAACTTATCCTCTGCAGCAGAGGTAACTCTGTGTCTTCCTTTCCTGTGTCCTCATGAGAGCCTGGTAACTCTAATGAACTTATCCTCTGCAGCAGAGGTAACTCTGTCTTCCTTTCCTGTGGCGGTCCTCATGAGAGACAGTTTCATCATAGCGCTTGATGGTTTTTGAGACTGCACTTGAAGAAACTTTCAAAGTTCTTGATATTTTCCGGGTTGACGGACCTTCATGTCTTAAAGTAATGATGAACCATCATTTCTCTTTGCTTATTTGAGCTGTTCTTGCCATAATATGGACTTGGTCTTTTACCACATAGCCCTATCTTCAGTATACCACCCCTACCTTGTCACAACACAACTGATTGGCTTAAACGCATTAAGAAGGAAAGAAAATCCACAATGAACTTTTAACATGAACTTTTAACAAGGCACACATGTTAATTGAAATGCCTTCCAGGTGACTACCTCATGAAGCTGGTTGAGAGAATGCCAAGAGTGTGCAAAGCTGTCAACAAGGCAATGGGTGGCTGCTTTGAGTAATCTCAAATAGGCCAGCAGGCTCTGAGTGTGTTAGTATAGTACCTCTGATAGAGCCAGCAGGCTCTGAGTGTGTTAGTACAGTACCTCTGATAGAGCCAGCAGGCTCTGAGTGTGTTAGTACAGTACCTCTGATAGAGCCAGCAGGCTCTGAGTGTGTTAGTACAGTACCTCTGATAGAGCCAGCAGGCTCTGAGTGTGTTAGTACAGTACCTCTGATAGAGCCAGCAGGCTCTGAGTGTGTTAGTACAGTACCTCTGATAGAGCCAGCAGGCTCTGAGTGTGTTAGTACAGTACCTCTGATAGAGCCAGCAGGCTCTGAGTGTGTTAGTACAGTACCTCTGATAGAGCCAGCAGGCTCTGAGTGTGTTAGTATAGTACCTCTGATAGAGCCAGCAGGCTCTGAGTGTGTTAGTACAGTACCTCTGATAGAGCCAACAGGCTCTGAGTGTGTTAGTACAGTACCTCTGATAGAGCCAGCAGGCTCTGAGTGTGTTAGTACAGTACCTCTGATAGAGCCAGCAGGCTCTGAGTGTGTTAGTACAGTACCTCTGAAAGGCCAGCAGGCTCTGGGAGATCTTGGGGTTCCCCTGGATCTCTGCTCTCCTCCTACCCACCACCTCTGAGAACAACCGCTCTACTGCATCTCTGAAAGAGGGAGGAGGCAGGTAGAAAGTAGGGAGAGGGGTAGAGGAGGGAGAGAGGAGGAGATGAGAGAGGGGTAGAGGAGGGAGAGAGGAGGGGATGAGAGAGGGGTAGAGGATGGAGAGAGGAGGGGATGAGAGAGGGGTAGAGGAGGGAGAGAGGAGGAGATGAGAGGGGTAAAGGAGGGAGAGAGGAGGGGATGAGAGAGGAGTAGAGGATGGAGAGAGAAGGGGATGAGAGAGGAGTAGAGGATGGAGAGAGGAGGGGATGAGAGAGGAGTAGAGGATGGAGAGAGGAGGGGAGAGAGGAGGGGAGAGAGGGTTAAAATCAGGTTAATGGGATGAAGAAGTCTATAAAATAAATTGTCCGTGTTTACATGGATGGATTTTTGGCCTTGGAGCTGGGTAAGACATGCCTCATTGGTTGAAGTTAAACATAAAGTAAAAAGCATCACATTGCAAGGTGGTGGGTGACACGCTGATACCCTGCCTGTAGCCCAGGTCTGCCCAACTCACTACTACTACTGATCTACCACGCTGATACCCTGCCTACCACTGACTGTAGCCCAGGTCAGTCCAACCCTCTTCCTGGAGATCTACTGTCCTGTACATTCAGGCCAACCCTCTTCCTGGAGATCTACTGTCCTGTGGGTTTTCAGTCCAACCCTCTTCCTGGAGATCTACTGTCCTGTACATTCAGGCCAACCTCTTCCTGGAGATCTACTGTCCTGTAGGTTCAGGAAAACCCTCTTCCTGGAGATCTAATGTCCTGTGGGTTTTCAGTCCAACCCTCTTCCTGGAGATCTACTGTCCTGTAGGTTCAGGCCAACCCTCTTCCTGGAGATCTACTGTCCTGTGGGTTTTCAGTCCAACCCTCTTCCTGGAGATCTACTGTCCTGTGGGTTTTCAGTCCAACCCTCTTCCTGGAGATCTACTGTCCTGTACATTCAGGCCAACCCTCTTCCTGGAGATCTACTGTCCTGTAGGTTCAGGCCAACCCTCTTCCTGGAGATCTACTGTCCTGTAGGTTCAGGCCAACCCTCTTCCTGGAGATCTACTGTCCTGTAGGTTCAGGCCAACCCTCTTCCTGGAGATCTACTGTCCTGTGGGTTTTCAGTCCAACCCTCTTCCTGGAGATCTACTATATAGAATTGCAATACATATGGTATCGGCACCTAAGTATGGTGATAATATGGTGATGTCTAGAGAGTAGTACCAGTACGTTAAGCTCATGCACCCTAGTACCTTACCTCAGCAGGATGTTGCACCTTACCTCAGCAGGATGTAGTACCTTACCTCAGCAGGATGTAGTACCTTACCTCAGCAGGATGTTGCACCTTACCTCAGCAGGATGTTGCACCTTACCTCAGCAGGATGTTGCACCTTACCTCAGCAGGATGTTGCACCTTACCTCAGCAGGATGTTGCACCTTACCTCAGCAGGATGTTGCACCTTACCTCAGCAGGATGTTGCACCTTACCTCAGCAGGATGTTGCACCTTACCTCAGCAGGATGTTGCACCTTACCTCAGCAGGATGTTGCACCTTACCTCAGCAGGATGTTGCACCTTACCTCAGCAGGATGTTGCACCTTACCTCAGCAGGATGTTGCACCTTACCTCAGCAGGATGTTGCACCTTACCTCAGCAGGATGTTGCACCTTACCTCAGCAGGATGTTGCACCTTACCTCAGCAGGATGTTGCACCTTACCTCAGCAGGATGTTGCACCTTACCTCAGCAGGATGTTGCACCTTACCTCAGCAGGATGTTGCACCTTACCTCAGCAGGATGTTGCACCTTACCTCAGCAGGATGTTGCACCTTACCTCAGCAGGATGTTGCACCTTACCTCAGCAGGATGTTGCACCTTACCTCAGCAGGATGTTGCACCTTACCTCAGCAGGATGTTGCACCTTACCTCAGCAGGATGTTGCACCTTACCTCAGCAGGATGTTGCACCTTACCTCAGCAGGATGTTGCACCTTACCTCAGCAGGATGTTGCACCTTACCTCAGCAGGATGTTGCACCTTACCTCAGCAGGATGTAGTACCTTACCTCAGCAGGATGTTGACTTTGGGGAAGCCCTCCCACTTTTCCCTGCATTCGGGGCACTCAGTCTTCCTAACTAAAGAGACTCCCACCAGAGAGCCAGGCAGTGGCGGAGAGAGGGGAAGCTGTGACCACAGTTCAACGTTGGTCGGAGTTGACCAGGACGTCGTAAGACAACAGTGGCACCCAAACTGGTCTTCGCTGATGGAGGGGCTGGCAGAGGGCCGGGGGCAATACACAGAGGGAGGGGGAAAAAACAAGAGGTCACAGGAGGGGTTAGGGGGGACAGGAGAGATCGGAGAATAGGGGGGACAGGGGGCGGGGGTTCAGAGGAGAGGAAACCCCTCCATCTGCTGGATCATCTGGGGTCTGGAGGAGAGAGACACAAAGAATAAGTGAGAGGGGGACAGAGGAGAGAGAACCAAAGAGGGACAGAGGAGAGAGAGAAACTAAAGAGGGGACAGACGGAGGAGAGAGACAGAACTAAAGAGGGGGACAGAGGAGAGAGAGAACTAAAGAGGGGAGATATAGACAACTAAATGAGGAGAGAGAGAAACTAAAGAGGGGGACAGAGGAGAGAGAAACTAAAGAGGGGGACAGAGGAGAGAGAGAACTAAAGAGGGGGACAGAGGAGAGAGAGAACTAAAGAGGGGGACAGAGGAGAGAGAGAACCTTTTGAAGAGGGGGACAGAGGAGAGAGAGAACTAAAGAGGGGGACAGAGGAGAGAGAGAACCAAAGAGGGGGACAGAGGAGAACTAAAGAGGGGACAGAGAACTAAAGAGGGGGACAGAGGAGAGAGAGAACTAAAGAGGGGACTAAATGAGGACCTGAGAGAGAAACTAAAGAGGGGGACAGAGGAGAGAGAAACTAAAGAGGGGGACAGAGAGAGAGACAGAGAACCAAAGAGGGGGACAGAGGAGAGAGAGAACCAAAGAGGGGGACAGAGGAGAGCGAGAACTAAAGAGGGGGACAGAGGAGAGAGAGAACCAAAGAGGGGGACAGAGGAGAGCGAGAACTAAAGAGGGGGACAGAGGAGAGCGCAAGAGAAAGAGAAAGAGCAAGAAACAGAATATGGGTTGTAAAAAAAAAACTTGCACTACTTGCACTTCCTTACAACACTATATTGTATATCTACATAATATGACATTTGAAATGTCTTGATTATTTTGGAACCTCTGTGAGTGTAATGTTCACTGTTATTGTTAATTATCTACTCCATTTGCTTTGGCAATATTAACATATGTTTCCTGTGCCAGTAGAGCCCTTGAATTGAATATATTTGAGCGAGAGAGAGCGAGAGAGACATACGAGAGAGAGACCTGAGAGAGACAAAGGGAGCGAGAGACAAAGGGAGAGAGACAAAGGAGAGAGAGACAAACAGAAAGGTGAGAGAGAGACAAAACGATGAACTGTGTAAGACCCCAAATGGCAACTTATTACCGCAAATCAAAATGTATTGGTCCTTTACACAGATGTTCAATGTTATTGCAGGTGCAGCAAAATGCACACCTTTCTAGCGCCAACATTGCAGTAATATTGAGCAATACACACTATCCAAAAGGAGGGGGGAAAAAAACAAGAAATATCACAACGACTACTTTTGACCAGAGCCCAGGGTCCATAGCATAGACACTCCTCCACAGCCCTATGGGTCATGGTCAGACATATAGTTTGACAACTCACTATAGTAGGGCAGACATATGTACACTCACTATACTAGGGAATAGGTTGCCATTTGGGATGACATTTTTTCAAATATTACAGAATAACTGGCTTTGAGTTCTGACAATATATTTTATAGCTAATAACAGGAACCCACTTTTATAGCTTCCTTAAATTGAGTAGTACCTGACGTTTTGACAGACATATAGTTTGACTAACTAAATGAGTTAGTACCTGACGTTTTGATAGACATATAGTTTGACTAACTAAATGAGTTAGTACCTGACGTTTTGACAGACATATAGTTTGACTAACTAAATGAGTTAGTACCTGACCTTTTGACAGACATATAGTTTGACTAACTAAATGAGTTAGTACCTGACCTTTTGACAGACATATAGTTTGACTAACTAAATGAGTTAGTACCTGACCTTTTGACAGAGTTTGATAACTAGTTTGACTAACAGACAAATGAGTTAGTACCTGACCTTTTGACAGACATATAGTTTGACTAACTAAATGAGTTAGTACCTGACCTTTTGACAGACATATAGTTTGACTAACTAAATGAGTTAGTACCTGACCTTTTGACAGACATATAGTTTGACTAACTAAATGAGTTAGTACCTGACCTTTTGACAGACATACAGTTTGACTAACTAAATGAGTTAGTACCTGACCTTTTGACAGACATATAGTTTGACTAACTAAATGAGTTAGTACCTGACCTTTTGACAGACATACAGTTTGACTAACTAAATGAGTTAGTACCTGACCTTTTGACAGACATATAGTTTGACTAACTAAATGAGTTAGTACCCTTTTGACAGACATATAGACTAACTAAAATGGGTTAGTACCTGACCTTTTGACATGACCAGTTTGACTAACTAAATGAGTTAGTACCTGACCTTTTGACAGACATATAGTTTGACTAACTAAATGAGTTAGTACCTGACCTTTTGACAGACATATAGTTTGACTAACTAAATGAGTTAGTACCTGACCTTTTGACAGACATATAGTTTGACTAACTAAATGAGTTAGTACCTGACCTTTTGACAGAAATACAGTTTGACTAACTAAATGAGTTAGTAAACAGGAAGTTACTCAAATGAACACTGCAACAAATGCGTCCTTGTCAACAACTCAGATCAACTCAAACCGACGGGAGGAAACATGTTCCTGGGAAAGAGAGGTTCATACAGGGACTCATATTATGTCTAGCCATTCAATAAAAACAATCATTATTTTAGTTAGCTGATTCTTGACCAAATCACTGTATCTAACGTTAGATGCTAACTAGTTAGCCAGTCAGTGGCAAACTCCCACATAATTGCGCTAACGTTAGCTTACCGTTTGGTATTAAAAAAACAACATTTGTCATCTTTAGTTTCCTACCTCGGGAATAACGGCCGTTGCAACCAAGCTGGAAAATCACATCACTGCCGAATAGATGTTTTTCCAAAGTTGGTTTTGATTGTGCTAGCTAGCTAATAAGACAAGTCGACATTTCGCCGAGCAGTCAGGCTAAACAGCTTCTCATCTCACTTCTTTCTTGCCAGGGGTATATTCATTACGCGGAAGCAAACAGAGCCGACGGGGAGGGACCTATTAATATTTATTTATTTTTGTTGCAAAAACGTTTTCCGTTTGGAGTGAAAGGTTTCCGTTGCTAAACGTTTTGCAACAGACGATCAGCTTTTGAAGCGGAATCGGCGTAATGAATACACCCACAGACTCGCGGTGGGAAAATGATGCGTTCAAAACAACTGGGAACTCGGGGAAATACGAATTTATATATCGTCGTTAGTGATCTTCAGGTCGGAAAGTCGAAGCTCTAGAAAGAGGCCCGAGTTCTCGAGTTGGATGACTGTTCAAATACATTTCCCCCCTCGGGCCTCATTTATTTTCCGAGTTCCCCGTTGTTTTGAACACACTGATGTCGGAGCTTTCCGACTACCTAGTTGCGAGATTCCAGTTGTTGTGAACGCGGCAAAACTCACACTCTGGTCACGTGAGCCGCGCGGTGACGTACTCATGAGCTAAAAAAAAACAATGTGCTAATGCTCTTCCAGTTCAAAGTTCGATTGTTTTGTCCTTTCGTAGAATCTGTTTCCTGTTTATTATTGTTCATGGAAAGTCGTCTGTCACACCACGTATGTAGTAATTATCATAGTACATGTCTACGATTGCAGCGTGTGTGACTTAAGACGGAAGCTCAAAGAATCACATGGTTAATGTCATCTAAGCTGAGCATACTGGTTACCCAGAGCAAACTGGCTACATCGGGCTCTAAAAAAGAGCGATCAGTGAGTGAACTAACTCTCTATATTGTGCTACATTGAACCTAATCCCATAGTCATCATGGATACTCTCTACACTTATAAATTACTACCACCCACATATACCAACACGAAGGACCCTGAATACAGTTATAGACTAGTGAAGCTCGAACTTGTAGACTGCTGGCAAACTCCAGACCTGAACATCATCATCAAACAAGAAGAGGAAGAGGATATCTCTCTACAAGTTAAACAAGAAGAGGAGGAAGAGGATATTTCTCTGCAAGTTGAAGAAGAAGAGGAGGAAGAGGAGGAGGAAGAGGATAGCTTTCTACAAGTTAAACAAGAAGAAGAGGAGGAAGAGGATATTTCTCTGCAAGTTGAAGAAGAAGAAGAAGAGGAGGAAGAGGATAGCTTTCTACAAGTTAAACAAGAAGAAGAGGAGGAAGAGGATATTTCTCTGCAAGTTGAAGAAGAAGAAGAGGAGGAGGAAGAGGATAGCTTTCTACAAGTTAAAGAAGAAGAGGAGGAAGAGGATATTTCTCTGCAAGTTGAAGAAGAGGAGGAGGAAGAGGATATCTCTCTACGTGTTAAAGAAGAAGAGGAGGAAGAGGATATTTCTCTACAAGTTAAAGAAGAAGAGGAAGATCACACTTTCATGGTCAAAGTAGAAGAAGAAGAGAAGGACAAAGCTCTTGTAGTTAAAGAAGAAGAAGAGGAGGGTGGTTTTACGGTCAAAAAAGAAGAAGAGGCTATAGAGGTTTTTATTTTTTCTGGTATGTACAGATAATGGGTACGTCCCAAAATGGCACCCTATTCCCTGTAGAGCCCTACAGGCCTTGGTCAAAAGTACTGCCCTATAAAGGGAATAAGGTGCCAATTGGGACGCAGACCAATATTGAGTGTTTGCTCGTACGAACCGTAACATGGTACTGTTTCTTCAGATTTAAACCCAGAACTCTTTATTTCCTTGACGCAGATGGAAAGTGCAACCAGTGGCCTGTCAGTGGGAAGAGTCCCTCCGTATCAGAAGAAGAAGAACAACAGACGCGACCAAAGAAACAGCCCCAGGAACCCCACCACTCCCCTCTGTACTGCCCCGACTGTGGGAGGAGTTTTGTCAGCCCTGGGATACTGAACGCGCACCGCAGAATCCACCAGTCCAGAATAATCCACACCACCACCGGTGAGCCGTCTCACTACTGCCATGACTGCGGCAAGACCTTCGACACCGCCCGCTACCTCCTCAAAAGCACCTCTTGGTTCACACAGCAGAGAGGACCCACCACTGTTCTCAGTGCGACCGGAGCTTCCTGAGACTCCAGCACCTCAAAGAGCACCAGAGAACCCACAGCGGAGAGAAGCCTCACTATTGCTCCGCGTGTGGGAAGGGCTTCACCAAGGTCCGACTGCTCCCGGACACACCAGCGGCTGCATGCCGTGGAGGGAGCCGACGTCGTCGGGGATGGGGCGGAGACGGGGAGGAAGGAAGGTAGTGGGGTGGTGATGTCAGCGATGGGGCGGAAGAGAGCGCTGAGAGTTCTGGCCGGAGTGGACTACTACTACTGCTCTGAGTGTGGGAAGAGCTTCTCCAGTGCGGCCTATCTTAAGGTGTAAAAATAGAATCACTCTCACACTACGTCTGTACGTTTTTGTTAAGGATGTGCGTATTGACCACAAATGTTTCTACAGATATCAAATCAAATTGTATTTGTCACATACACATGGTTAGCAGATGTTAATGCGAGTGTAGCGAAATGATTGTGCTTCAAGTTCCGACCTTGCAGTAATATCTAACAAGTAATCTAACCGAACAATCACGCTGACATGCAGTTGCCAGACTTGGCTCAGTAGCTGTCTCTCCCATTGAAATAGAATTGAAATAAACAAATAGAACGCACCTCCCGTTCCAAGTCAATGATGTCATAATGGGTGAAATAGAACGTCAGTAGCTGTCTCTCCCATTGAAATAGAACGAGTAGCTAAAATACGCACCTCCCGTTCCAAGTCAATGATGTCATAATGGGTGAAATAGAAGCGTCAGTAGAACAAATGAACTCTCCCATTGAAATAGAACGAATAGAACGCACCTCCCCGTTCCAAGTCAATGATGTCATAATGGGTGGACGAACGGTTAATGGGTGGACAGTTTGCCAGTCAAATTGCCCGGGTTGGAGGTTCCTAGCCCGTTCCGTTCATTCCATTTCGATGGTGTCTCCAAATAACCACGTACAATAGAAAACCTATTGTCCATGAAACGTTCAGATAGAAATAGTCTATCTAGAACAAACATGCCTCTCTGACATGTAGCATACGGAATCACGTCGGCTCTATTCATGGCATTTCTATTCCGCAAAAGTTCAACAACTTTTCGGCTACTGAACGTGGCGGCCCTGTTGTTTCAATTTTGATGAACGATGCGTTTCTAAACACAAGAGATCCTGTAAAATAAAGTTCTAATATGTAATTCTATGTTTCTGTCTCAGGTGCATCAGAAGGCTCACACAGGAGACAAACCATACCAGTGTGCTCACTGTAAGAAATCATTCAGCACGTCGTGGGGTTTAAAGGTTCACCGGCAGAATCGCTCTGGAGAGAAGCCCTACCAGTGCGCCGACTGTGGGAAGAGGTTCTCGGACCTGCGCAGCCACAAAGCCCACCGGAGCACCCACACTGGAGAGAAACCATACACATGCCCTGTCTGTGGAAAAGGCTTTGCCTGGCTAAAGAGCCTACAGAAACACCAGGCCACACACAGCAGCAGTGATGGTGGAGTCATAGAAGTACATATAGAATAATGTAGGATATCCTGGAGGGTTTCACTCCAACCCCAATCTAGCAGGGTAGTTACAACTACGGGACAGGAGGGTAGCTCTCCAGGAACAGGGTTGGGTTACAGAAGGGTAGCTCTCCAGGAACAGGGTTGGGTTACAGAAGGGTAGCTCTCCAGGAACAGGGTTGGGTTACAGAAGGGTAGCTCTCCAGGAACAGGGTTGGGTTACAGAAGGGTAGCTCTCTAGGAACAGGGTTGGGTTACAGAAGGGTAGCTCTCCAGGAACAGGGTTGGGTTACAGAAGGGTAGCTCTCTAGGAACAGGGTTGGGTTAAAGAAGGGTAGCTCTCCAGGAACAGGGTTGGGTTACAGAAGGGTAGCTCTCTAGGAACAGGGTTGGGTTACAGAAGGGTAGCTCTCTAGGAACAGGGTTGGGTTACAGAAGGGTAGCTCTCCAGGAACAGGTTTGGGTTACAGAAGGGTAGCTCTCCAGGAACAGGGTTGGGTTACAGAAGGGTAGCTCTCTAGGAACAGGGTTGGGTTACAGAAGGGTAGCTCTCCAGGAACAGGGTTGGGTTACAGAAGGGTAGCTCTCCAGGAACAGGGTTGGGTTACAGAAGGGTAGCTCTCTAGGAACAGGGTTGGGTTAAAGAAGGGTAGCTCTCCAGGAACAGGGTTGGGTTAAAGAAGGGTAGCTCTCCAGGTTAATCAAGTCAAATCACCTGGATTTTAATTCCAGAAATGAGAATTAGATTCCAAATGAAAGCAATCATCTCAGTGTGGTGCAGGAGGACGGGGCTGGACCAGCTGACATCAAAAAAATTAAAGGGGACAGTTTGATTAAAAGCTTGAAATAAAAGTACAAATCCAGGTCAAAACACAGGGCCCTAATTATAGAAACACAACGTCACGGTCTCATAACACCGGCTGGTAAAGCTCTGTCTGGATGAGGGAATGTTGTTGTGTCTCATAACACCGGCTGGTAAAGCTCTGTCTGGATGAGGGAATGTTGTTGTGTCTCATAACACCGGCTGGTAAAGCTCTGTCTGGATGAGGGAATGCTGTTGTGTCTCATAACACCGGCTGGTAAAGCTCTGTCTGGATGAGGGAATGTTGTTGTGTCTCATAACACCGGCTGGTAAAGCTCTGTCTGGATGAGGAATGTTGTTGTGTCCCATAACACCGGCTGGTAAAGCTCTGTCTGGATGAGGGAATGTTGTTGTGTCTCATAACACCGGCTGGTAAAGCTCTGTCTGGATGAGGGAATGTTGTTGTGTCTCATAACACCGGCTGGTAAAGCTCTGTCTGGATGAGGGAATGTTGTTGTGTCTCATAACACCGGCTGGTAAAGCTCTGTCTGGATGAGGGAATGTTGTTGTGTGTCTCATAACACCGGCTGGTAAAGCTCTGTCTGGATGAGGGAATGTTGTTGTGTCTCATAATACCGGCTGGTAAAGCTCTGTCTGGATGAGGAAATGTTGTTGTGTCTCATAACACCGGCTGGTAAAGCTCTGTCTGGATGAGGGAATGTTGTTGTGTCTCATAACACCGGCTGGTAAAGCTCTGTCTGGATGAGGGAATGTTGTTGTGTCTCATAACACCGGCTGGTAAAGCTCTGTCTGGATGAGGGAATGTTGTTGTGTCTCATAACACCGGCTGGTAAAGCTCTGTCTGGATGAGGGAATGTTGTTGTGTCTCATAACACCGGCTGGTAAAGCTCTGTCTGGATGAGGGAATGTTGTTGTGTCTCATAACACCGGCTGGTAAAGCTCTGTCTGGATGAGGGAATGTTGTTGTGTCTCATAACACCGGCTGGTAAAGCTCTGTCTGGATGAGGGAATGTTGTTGTGTCCCATAACACCGGCTGGTAAAGCTCTGTCTGGATGAGGGAATGTTGTTGTGTCCCATAACACCGGCTGGTAAAGCTCTGTCTGGATGAGGGAATGTTGTTGTGTCTCATAACACCGGCTGGTAAAGCTCTGTCTGGATGAGGGAATGTTGTTGTGTCTCATAACACCGGCTGGTAAAGCTCTGTCTGGATGAGGAATGTTGTTGTGTCTCATAACACCGGCTGGTAAAGCTCTGTCTGGATGAGGGAATGTTGTTGTGTCTCATAACACCGGCTGGTAAAGCTCTGTCTGGATGAGGGAATGTTGTTGTGTCTCATAACACCGGCTGGTAAAGCTCTGTCTGGATGAGGGAAGGTTGTTGTGTCTCATAACACCGGCTGGTAAAGCTCTGTCTGGATGAGGGAAGGTTGTTGTGTCTCATAACACCGGCTGGTAAAGCTCTGTCTGGATGAGGGAATGTTGTTGTGTCTCATAACACCGGCTGGTAAAGCTCTGTCTGGATGAGGGAATGTTGTTGTGTCTCATAACACCGGCTGGTAAAGCTCTGTCTGGATGAGGGAATGTTGTTGTGTCTCATAACACCGGCTGGTAAAGCTCTGTCTGGATGAGGGAATGTTGTTGTGTCAGAAGGACATCAAAATGTCACATAAGTATGTGACTTGTAATTATATATTTTAGATGTTTATATTCATACGCCAGATGTCGTTTGTAAGCCTAGTTTTTTGTTCTCTCAAAGTGTTCAGTTGGATGGATTGTGCAACAGGTGATGGTTATCTTTTGGGTTTTTTTCCGACAGCAAAATGTGCTCACTATAACATGAAGTGTATGGAGCAATGTTTGGTTTGGATCTGAAATTAATGGATGATGAAAATAAACATGGTCAGTTGTTGCACTCTGATCTGATATGTGTCTTTATTTTGTAGCTGAGCTCAAAGCACATGCTAACGTCTGGTAGCATAACATCTGATTTCTGTCTTTATTTTGTAGCTGAGCTCAAAGCACATGCTAACGTCTGGTAGCATAACATCTGATTTCTGTATTTATTTTGTCGCTGAGTTCAAAGCACATGCTAACGTCTGGTAAGCGTAACATCTGATTTCTGTATTTATTTTGTAGCTGAGCTCAAAGCACATGCTAACGTCTGGTGCATAACATCTGATTTCTGTATTTATTTTGTCGCTGAGCAAAAGCACATGCTAACGTCTGGTAGCATAACATCTGATTTCTGTCTTTATTTTGTAGCTGAGCTCAAAGCACATGCTAACGTCTGGTAGCATAACATCTGATTTCTGTCTTTATTTTGTAGCTGAGCTCAAAGCACATGCTAACGTCTGGTAGCATAACATCTGATTTCTGTCTTTATTTTGTAGCTGAGCTCAAAGCACATGCTAACGTCTGGTAGCATAACAGTTTTCCACATTGTCACGTCTTCAAATCCGCTTTGAAGCCTTTAAAAAGCAGATCTGGCATTGGAACTGGAGGCGGAGCAAAGCCACTCTATTGAGCAGTGGAGGCTGGTGGGAGGATCTATAGGAGGACGGGCTCGTTGTAATGGCTGGAAAGGATTGACATGGAATGGAGCCAAACGTGGTTTACATATGTATTGTTTGATATCGTTCCATTTCAGACATTACAATGACCCAGTCTTCCTATAGCTCCTCCCACCAGCCTCCACTGGTTTTGAGGTGTAACCCCCTCCAAAACATGGCTGTAGTTACTAAATACACTACTTTAACAGATAAAGTGAAAGATGTTGTTTCGTTTCATGACTTATCTTCATTGATTAATTATACTCTATTGACAAATATGGTTTAACGGTAACCTTTACACAAACATGATTGCCAACAGATTTGTCCAAGAGAAACAATTCACATCATAAACTAGGTTTCCATCCAATTGGCGACAGATTTCCATGCGAATATTCTAGAATCAGCATACATAAAATATGTGCATATTCCCTCCAGTGGTGTTTCCACCAAACTGAATTGTTGCGAGAAAAAATCAGTGCGTGATGACGTAGGGAACGCAACATGTACTTTTCCCACTTAAGTTTTCATGTACCGAATACATTTTTTCAATGTGTTTCCGTTGCATTTTCAACACTACGGATAGTTTTGTCACAGAAACTGTTAGAATGTATGCACACATGACTGTAAGTCGCTTTGGATAAAAGCGTCAGCTAAATGGCATATATTATTATTATATTAAATAGCAAATGTTCCTAGTCTGGTTTTGGTACGTGCTCTCGATCCAGCAGCTCACAGAGAGATTTTGGGTAGGTTAGTCTACAATAAAGTATGAGATTATGGATAAAGAGACAGAATATTTTGTTTTGTCAAAAGGCAATCAATCATCGATTATCATATCACCAGAATAAGACCTCGACATTTATTGGAAAGGAGCATCAAGATCACCGTGCACTTTCACCACCCTGTGAAATTCATGATTTCTACGTATTTCATCTGTAGCCTAATAAACTGCTTGCTTTCCGGACGAGTCGTAGGGAGGACCACACACCGCGTCATCGCGTGAGTGACTCCACATTTACTTCGATATGACGGGTATTAATTATATCAATATTTGCACACAAGGCGTTTCCAGCGCCATTTCTCGCATAAATAATTTGACCGACACAAAATATCCCATCATGTCGACGTACAAATTATCTGTCGGCATTTATAAAATTGTATCAAAAACTAAACAGCTATCATTCTTTTTTTGGTTTATACAGGATGACTTCACACACATAAAAACTGTAACTGAAACGTAGTAAAAGGTGTCTTTCATGTAATGTCAGTTTCCAAACAACCTAAAAGTAAAAAATAAAAACATTTAAATCAAAATGACCATTTTGTCGACATCTAAAACAGAGCGTTGACCTTGTGTCTGCTCAGAACAATGACAGAACATTCTAATAGACATGTTGACATCACCACTGTGACGTCATCACGGAACGAGTAGAGTGCTAGCAAAGTAATGTTCTATCTCTCTTTCCAATGATGTGGCATCGATGGCATCCCGAGGATGATAAATATATATATATAATTTTTTTGAGGGGCTTCTGAGTGGCACAGCGGTCTAAGGCACTGCATTTCAGTGCTAGAGGCGTTACTACAGTCCCTGGTTTGAATCCAGGCTGTATCACATCCGGCCGTGACTGGGAGTCCTACAGTGCGGCACACAATTGGCCCAGCGTCGTCAGGTTTGGCCGGGTGGGCCGTCATTATAAATAAAAATGTATTAACTGACTTGCCTAGTTAAATAAAATAAAACAATTAAATAAAATGTAATGTCTGTTTCTAGCCAACTAAAATAAAAATAAATCAAGACATCGTTACATCATCATGTGACGTAGAGTAGAGCTGGTCCTCTATGTTACTGAGTAGAGCTGGTCCTCTATGTTACTGAGTAGAGCTGGTCCTCTATGTTACTGAGTAGAGCTGGTCCTCGTCCTCTATGTTACTGAGTAGAGCTGGTCCTCTATGTTACTGAGTAGAGCTGGTCCTCGTCCTCTATGTTACTGAGTAGAGCTGGTCCTCTATGTTACTGAGTAGAGCTGGTCCTCGTCCTCTATTTTACTGAGTAGAGCTTGTCCTCGTCCTCTATGTTACTGAGTAGAGCTGGTCCTCGTCCTCTATGTTACTGAGTAGAGCTGGTCCTCGTCCTCTATGTTACTGAGTAGAGCTGGTCCTCGTCCTCTATGTTACTGAGTAGAGCTGGTCCTCTATGTTACTGAGTAGAGCTGGTCCTCGTCCTCTATTTTACTGAGTAGAGCTTGTCCTCGTCCTCTATGTTACTGAGTAGAGCTGGTCCTCGTCCTCTATGTTACTGAGTAGAGCTTGTCCTCGTCCTCTATGTTACTGAGTCCGCTACGTGTGGTGCTGTGGTCCGGGTTGAACTTCATATGTTCCTTCAGCTGCTTCAGCTGATAGTAACTCTTCCACAGTCGTAGCAGTAGAAGGGCTTCTCTCCCGTGTGAATCCTCTGGTGCACCTTCAACTCTGAGGACGTGATGAAACGCTTGTCACAGTCGGAGCAGGGTAAGGCCTCTCTCCTGTGTGAGTCCTCAGGTGCACCTTCAAAGTAAAAAAAAAATACACAATATAAATTGTATTAATTAGTAAGAATTTCAGTATATAGTAAATAGCAAGTATTATGTTGTGTAACTGAAATAAAATCCACAACTATATTGTACCTTTAAGGTCCCCTGAGCACGGAAGGTCTTGTCGCAGTAGGAGCAGGCGTAAGGCTTCTGGTCAGAGTGTATTCTCTGGTGGAGCTTGAGGTTGGACAGCTGTTTGAATGCCTTGTCGCAGTAGGAACAGCTGTGAGGTTTCTCCTGGCTGTGGATCTTCTCATGGACCCTGGAGCAACAGATAATACATGAACCAGTAGTTCAAGTTCACTTGAATATCCCACAACGGGACATTGACTGGTTAAGTACTAGTAGTTCAAGTTCACTTGAATATCCCACAACGGGACATTGACTGGTTAAGTACTAGTAGTTCTAGTTCACTTGAATATCCCACAACAGGAACTTGGTTTGTGACAGTTAAAACATTTTTTTTTAAAGACATGACAACATTGAATCATAACAACAGAAAATACAGTTTAATGAAATAAATGACGACATAACGGATGTCGTAATAAAACAAACAGATGACTTAATAATAACTTTCTCCAGATAAAAACGTAGTAACTTGTTACAATGTCCGGTGGTTATTACGTTATCAGGTGAGTAACACATGGGCCCATACTCATAAAGCATCTCAAAGTAGGAGAGCTGATCTAGGATCAGATCCCCTGTACTTATGATGTTGTTCAGATCCAATAGGAGAGCTGATCTAGGATCAGGTCCCCTTGTACATGGATCAGATCCCCTAGGATCAGATCCCCTGTACATGTGATGTTGTTCAGATCCAATAGGAGAGCTGATCTAGGATCAGGTCCCCTTGTACATGTGATGTTGTTCAGATCCAATAGGAGAGCTGATCTAGGATCAGGTCCCCTTGTACATGTG
Organism: Oncorhynchus keta; assembly: GCF_023373465.1. NCBI lineage: Eukaryota > Metazoa > Chordata > Actinopteri > Salmoniformes > Salmonidae > Oncorhynchus > Oncorhynchus keta. Next base: position 20,033 of record NW_026277892.1, on the reverse strand, counting down.
ATGTTGTTCAGATCCAATAGGAGAGCTGATCTAGGATCAGGTCACCTTGTACATGTGATGTTGTTCAGATCCAATAGGAGAGCTGATCTAGGATCAGATCCAATAGGAGAGCTGATCTAGGATCAGATCCCCTTGTTCATGTGATGTTGTTCAGATCCAATAGGAGAGCTGATCTAGGATCAGATCCAATAGGAGAGCTGATCTAGGATCAGGTCCCCTTGTTCATGTGATGCTGTTCAGATCCAATATGAGAGCTGATCTAGGATCAGGTCCCCTGTACATGTGATGTTGTTCAGATCCAATAGGAGAGCTGATCTAGGATCAGGTCCCCTTGTACATGTGATGTTGTTCAGATCCAATAGGAGAGCTGATCTAGGATCAGGTCCCCTTGTACATGTGATGTTGTTCAGATCCAATAGGAGAGCTGATCTAGGATCAGATCCAATAGGAGAGCTGATCTAGGATCAGGTCCCCTTGTACATGTGAAGTTGTTCAGAACAGATCCAATAGGAGAGCTGATCTAGGATCAGATCCCTCGATCCAGTCATTTTAATCTAAAAGACAAAAACGGATCCTAAATCAGCACTCCTACTCAGACGGATTATGACTACAGGCCCTGAGTTACCTGAGCTCGCTGGAGGAAGGGAACTTCATGGGGCAGCTGCTGCAGTGGTACGGCTTCTCTCCTGTATGGATACGCTGGTGCTTCTTCAGATGGCCAGACTCTACAAAGGTCTTCCCACAGAAGGAGCAGGAGAACGGTCTCTCTCCGGTGTGCCTGCGCTCGTGGGATTTCAGGTTCCCGTTTGGGCGAAGCCCTTAAAAATCAAATCAAATTTAAAGTGCATTTAAAATCACAACACTCTTTAGTCTGGAGTATTTACACTGAGTGCACAAAACATTAGGAACGTCTTGCTAATATTGAGTTGCCCTTAGAACAGCCTCACTTCCTTGGGGGCGTGGCCTCTACAATAAGAGTTCCACAGGGATGCTGGCCCATGTTGACTCTAATGCTTCCCACAGTTGTGTCATGTTGGTTGAATGTGCTTTGGGTGGTTCAACAGGAAATTGTTGAGCGTGAAAAACCCAGCAGCGTTGCGGTATCTTGACACACTCAAACCGGTGTACCTGGCATCTACCTGGCACCTGGCACCTACCTGGCACCTACCTGGCATCTACCTGGCACCTACCTGGCACCTACCTCAATACTCCGTTCAAAGGCACTTAAATATTTTGTCTCGAGGCTTAACAATCCTTCTTTAAACCGTCTCCTCTCCTTCATCTACACTGATTGAAGTGGATTTAACAAGAGACATCAATAAGGGATCATAGCTTTCACCTGGATTCACCTGGTCAGTCTGTCATGGAAAGAGCAGGTGTTCACACTGTTTTGTACACTCAGTTTATACACCTGGCGACATGGGTACGAATCCTCTCTCTCTCTGTATCTGTCTCCCCTATACATTCAGACTATCACTGTCCATAAAAAACTATAAATTACTACAAAATGTATTTTAAATGTGCAACACTCTTTACAGTAAAAACAATCAAATGACAAAAAGTAAAAGCAAACCATCAGTAAAAGAGATTTAATAAAAATAATCAACCTTCCCACACACCTCACAGACGTAAGGTCTCTCTCCTGTGTGTGTTCTCTGGTGGGTCTTTAGAGATTTAATAAACAGAACCAACCTTCCCACACACCTCACAGACGTAAGGTCTCTCTCCTGTGTGTGTTCTCTGGTGGGTCTTTAGAGATTTAATAAACAGAACCAACCTTCCCACACACCTCACAGACGTACGGTCTCTCTCCTGTGTGTGTTCTCTGGTGGGTCTTTAGAGATTTAATAAACAGAACCAACCTTCCCACACACCTCACAGACGTACGGTCTCTCTCCTGTGTGTGTTCTCTGGTGGGTCTTTAGAGATTTAATAAACAGAACCAACCTTCCCACACACCTCACAGACGTAGGGTCTCTCTCCAGTGTGTGTTCTCTGGTGGGTCTTTAAAGATTTAATAAACAGAACCAACCTTCCCACACACCTCACAGACGTAGGGTCTCTCTCCTGTGTGTGTTCTCTGGTGGGTCTTTAGAGATTTAATAAACAGAACCAACCTTCCCACACACCTCACAGACGTAAGGTCTCTCTCCAGTGTGTGTTCTCTGGTGGGTCTTTAAAGCAGCCAGTATGGTGAAGCTCTTGTCACAGTCTGGACAGGGGAAGGGTCTCTCTCCTGTATTGGGTGAGAACACAAAACACACAACGTATTGAACTTGATTGTCTGATGATTGAATGCCTTTAGAAAAGGTTCACTAGAACGACCTTAAAACAATTCAACCCCCAAAAAAAGTGGACAGAACTTGTGACAAAAATATTTAAAAATATATATATAATATTATTGACCAGATGAATTGAGAACCCGAATACTGAATACTTTCGAAAGGAACCAAAGTTAAAGAAACCTGTGTGTGTGAGTGTGTGTCTCTTCAGCTCGGCTGGTGAGCAGAACCTCTTGGCGCAGGCCGGTACGGAGCAGGGGTACGGTCTCAGTCGGGTGTGGATGACCTGGTGTTTGTCTAAGCTAACAGTGGTGGATAAACGCTTCCCACACCGAGAGCAGAACGGTCTCTGACGACCGCCTTTGGTCTTGTTGGGCTTAGTCCCTGGGTTTGCTGAGATCTGGGGGCTCCTCTCCTCTCCCTCCTCGTCTTCCTCTCTGGATGCAGGGTCCTTGTCCGATGCCCCTCCACCGGCAGGGCCAGACCTGGGGTCGCTATTATGGTGGGGGTTGTTCTTGTCAGGGGTGGCTCTAGGGCCATTGTCAGGGGTGGCTCTAGGGCCATTGTCAGGGCTGGAGTCGTCAGAACTGTGGCTGGTAAGGTCAGAAGTAGGGCTTGGGTTGTCATCTGAGGGAACAGAGAAATCTCAGGTCAGATAAGAGGCTTAGTAACGCCATGGTAGCTCCTCTGTGATGCTGTATAGGATATATTATGGCTCCTCTGTGATGCTGTACTCACTAGTCTGTATAGGATATATTATGGCTCCTCTGTGATGCTGTATAGGATATACTATGGCTCCTCTGTGATGCTGTATAGGATATATTATGGCTCCTCTGTGATGCTGTATAGGATATACTATGGCTCCTCTGTGATGCTGTATAGGATATACTATGGCTCCTCTGTGATGCTGTATAGGATATACTATGGCTCCTCTGTGATGCTGTATAGGATATACTATGACTCCTCTGTGATGCTGTATAGGATATACTATGACTCCTCTGTGATGTTGTATAGGATATACTATGACTCCTCTGTGATGCTGTATAGGATATACTATGGCTCCTCTGTGATGCTGTATAGGATATACTATGGCTCCTCTGTGATGCTGTATAGGATATACTATGACTCCTCTGTGATGTTGTATAGGATATACTATGACTCCTCTGTGATGTTGTATAGGATATACTATGGCTCCTCTGTGATGTTGTACTCACTAGTCTGTATAGGATATACTATGGCTCCTCTGTGATGCTGTACTCACTAGTCTGTATAGGATATACTATGGCTCCTCTGTGATGCTGTACTCACTAGTCTGTATAGGATATACTATGGCTCCTCTGTGATGCTGTACTCACTAGTCTGTATAGGATATACTATGGCTCCTCTGTGATGCTGTACTCACTAGTCTGTATAGGATATACTATGGCTCCTCTGTGATGCTGTACTCACTAGTCTGTATAGGATATACTATGGCTCCTCTGTGATGCTGTACTCACTAGTCTGTATAGGATATACTATGGCTCCTCTGTGATGCTGTACTCACTAGTCTGTATAGGATATACTATGGCTCCTCTGTGATGTTGTACTCACTAGTCTGTATAGGATATACTATGGCTCCTCTGTGATGCTGTACTCACTAGTCTGTATAGGATATACTATGACTCCTCTGTGATGCTGTATAGGATATACTATGGCTCCTCTGTGATGCTGTATAGGATATACTATGGCTCCTCTGTGATGCTGTATAGGATATACTATGACTCCTCTGTGATGCTGTATAGGATATATTATGGCTCCTCTGTGATGCTGTATAGGATATACTATGGCTCCTCTGTGATGCTGTATAGGATATACTATGACTCCTCTGTGATGCTGTATAGGATATACTATGACTCCTCTGTGATGCTGTACTCACTAGTCTGTATAGGATATACTATGACTCCTCTGTGATGTTGTATAGGATATACTATGGCTCCTCTGTGATGCTGTATAGGATATACTATGACTCCTATGTGATGCTGTATAGGATATACTATGGCTCCTCTGTGATGCTGTATAGGATATACTATGACTCCTCTGTGATGCTGTATAGGATATACTATGACTCCTCTGTGATGCTGTATAGGATATACTATGGCTCCTCTGTGATGCTGTATAGGATATACTATGACTCCTCTGTGATGCTGTACTCACTAGTCTGTATAGGATATACTATGACTCCTCTGTGATGCTGTACTCACTAGTCTGTATAGGATATACTATGACTCCTCTGTGATGCTGTACTCACTAGTCTGTATAGGATATACTATGACTCCTCTGTGGTGCTGTATAGGATATACTATGGCTCCTCTGTGATGCTGTATAGGATATATTATGGCTCCTCTGTGATGCTGTATAGGATATACTATGGCTCCTATGTGATGCTGTACAGGATATACTATGGCTCCTCTGTGATGCTGTATAGGATATATTATGGCTCCTCTGTGATGCTGTATAGGATATACTATGGCTCCTCTGTGATGCTGTATAGGATATACTATGACTCCTCTGTGATGCTGTATAGGATATACTATGACTCCTCTGTGATGCTGTACTCACTAGTCTGTATAGGATATACTATGACTCCTCTGTGATGTTGTATAGGATATACTATGGCTCCTCTGTGATGCTGTATAGGATATACTATGACTCCTATGTGATGCTGTATAGGATATACTATGGCTCCTCTGTGATGCTGTATAGGATATACTATGACTCCTCTGTGATGCTGTATAGGATATACTATGACTCCTCTGTGATGCTGTATAGGATATACTATGGCTCCTCTGTGATGCTGTATAGGATATACTATGACTCCTCTGTGATGCTGTACTCACTAGTCTGTATAGGATATACTATGACTCCTCTGTGATGCTGTACTCACTAGTCTGTATAGGATATACTATGACTCCTCTGTGATGCTGTACTCACTAGTCTGTATAGGATATACTATGACTCCTCTGTGGTGCTGTATAGGATATACTATGGCTCCTCTGTGATGCTGTATAGGATATATTATGGCTCCTCTGTGATGCTGTATAGGATATACTATGGCTCTATGTGATGCTGTACAGGATATACTATGGCTCCTCTGTGATGCTGTACTCACTAGTCTGTATAGGATATACTATGACTCCTCTGTGATGCTGTATAGGATATACTATGGCTCCTCTGTGATGCTGTATAGGATATACTATGACTCCTCTGTGATGCTGTATAGGATATACTATGGCTCCTCTGTGATGCTGTATAGGATATACTATGGCTCCTCTGTGATGCTGTATAGGATATACTATGGCTCCTCTGTGATGCTGTATAGGATATACTATGACTCCTCTGTGATGCTGTATAGGATATACTATGACTCCTCTGTGATGCTGTACTCACTAGTCTGTATAGGATATACTATGACTCCTCTGTGATGCTGTACTCACTAGTCTGTATAGGATATACTATGACTCCTCTGTGATGCTGTACTCACTAGTCTGTATAGGATATACTATGGCTCCTCTGTGATGCTGTATAGGATATACTATGACTCCTCTGTGATGCTGTACTCACTAGGCTGTATAGGATATATTATGGCTCCTCTGTGATGCTGTATAGGATATACTATGACTCCTCTGTGATGCTGTATAGGATATACTATGACTCCTCTGTGATGCTGTACTCACTAGTCTGTATAGGATATACTATGACTCCTCTGTGATGCTGTACTCACTAGGCTGTATAGGATATATTATGGCTTCTTCCTCTTCCTCTTTCTTGACGTTGAAGAACCCTGAAGGAAACACACAAGATTTAAATAACGGCAAGTTGTAAATAAACAAATCACAAAGAGAGAGGAGGCAAGAGCACCTGTACTTGGGTGAGCCACACCCCATATCTCTTCCTCCTCTTCTTCTGTTTTCACATGAGCAAAACTCAGGTACGTTGTTAGGGGTGTTGTTAGGGGCCCACAGTCCTCCTGCTTCACCCCCTCAGGGTCTGCATTACTTGGTCTCCATGGATACCTTTGGGCCCAGGGGACCCTGTGAGTTTGGTCTCCTGAGAGAGAAGAAAACAGAAGTGGATTTGTCACTACAATTATTTCCAGACAAAGCATTTTTATGGTTACATGTAGCTTTCTTTAGTGTGCGTATATATATTTTAAACTTTAATATATATATTTACTTTAACATTTTTTTTCTAAGCACATGCCGGCCAGGAACAGTTGTAATGAATATAGTTGTTCAGTTTAACTCAATTCTTTGGTAGGTACCGAACATATTTTAACATGATTAAGTTTGAAAAATGTGTGAATGGCAAGTTGAATGGCTGTTTCCTGGGCTTAAAGGATAATCGCAATACTCAACTGACTCCTTCGTAAACCCAGATTCTGGTTTATTCTACATCATGCCTGAACATGCATCTCTATACATATTCATTGATGGAAACTGCTCGCACCAACATGGTCGCTGCATATCACCATTCTAGCTATTTCACATATAATGTTGAAACGTATCGATTAGACTGCTTCCACCGGGCAAGGAAACTGCTGCTTTGTTCAGAACCACTGAACTGAGCAGACAAAAAAAAAACATACGTCCACCTTCGAAACATTATAAATGTTATATTTGAGTGTATTGTTATCTACTCACCACCACGTCCATTGTATATAGTAGTGCTCTTTGAAAAAAAAGAAGAAGCTCAGAATATGAAACAAACCGGTTGTTGTTTTTCTTCCGGCTTCCGCCTCAGTGTCGTCAGACGTGACCATCTAGACGAGAGTAATCAACTACCGCTTGTGATTTATCTTTTACTTCTGTCTTTTTTTTTTACTGTTAAGCTAGCGAGTTTATAGTTGGCGGATGGTAGCTTCTTATCTTCCCATTTGCTAATACAACTATTCAGCTATGAACTTCGCTTTTGTCTGACGATCGTCGGCCACGGGACTTCGTTGAACGGCGACTTTTGGAGATCACCGTCATATGTGTTGTCCTGGGCAACAGACTTAACAGGTTAACAGGTTTAGCTACCGTTAGCCGTGGCCCTGTCCTGGTTGACATGACAACTTTCCCGACCCCTGTCCTGGTTGACATGACAACTTTCCCGACCTGCCGATGACCCGTATGTCATCCCTGTGATATTCCTGCCCGGTGGGACCATCTTAAACAACACATCATGGATGAGGTGACAGGAAACTTGTCGGGGGAAGGAACCGCTTTCTTTCAATATATATGAGTGTAAATATTTCATGTAGCTCGCTTGCTGGCTTGTCGCCGATGCTAACTAGTGTCTGCTGTCAGTTGAATTGTTGGTTGTAATAACAATGTCGTTTTTAGCAAATCACATAGTCACCATTTTATGTGTCTAGCGTTAACTGTGTTGTTTCGCAATATGAACAAAAACAGCAACAACTTCTTGATTTGAGTTTTTTTAAACTTTAGTATCCGGCAGGAGACGATACAGCACAGCAGTGTAGTGATGTTCCTAACTCAGGGTCCAGCGGACTAGACTGAACCAAGTGCTGAATTTGTTTAAATTGTTTACCTGTAAGGGTGAAGCCTTGCCTGTGCTGTTCTCTGCTACAGGAGTCTGTAGACCAAGTGTCCAACCTGTCTCCTCTTCGCCACAATGCTGGAGCTGACTGCAACCATGGTGACCAGAGCTCACTGTTGAGCCAGCGGGAGATGGTGTTGGAAAACCACGATTATCTCCATCACCGTGAAACACTGGCCTCAAAGGTTTCAGCGGAAGAGAGAGGAGTGTGGTGCGAGTCTGATGTCCCTGTAGTACAACAGAACAACCTCGACAACACAACATCATCCACTAAGAAGTCTTTCCCTTGCTCTGTGTGTGGACGACTCTTCACTACAAAACAGTCCCAGGACCGACACATGAAGACCCACACGGGAGAGAAGCTGTCCACTGCACCGTGTGTGGGAAGAGCTTCTCTCAGCAGTCCTCCTTTAGGATACACCAGAAGAGCCACACGGGGGAGAAGCCCTACCGCTGCCTTGCACCTGACTGTGGGAAGAGCTTCTACCAATCAGGAGCCTTGTTGAGACACGGAAGGGGTCACGCTGAGGGGTCGACTAGACTAAGAGCTGCTGGAGATGTGCTGCCACACCAACAGGAGCTGCTTGTCCAACAGGACGATACCAGTAACAAGGTGGGGAGGACTAGGGCTGTGTCTCAATTGGCACCCTACTCCTTATATAGTGCACTACTTTTGACAGGAGCTGGCTATAATCAGTTACTCAGCCCTATGGGCCCTGGTCAAAGGTAGTGTACTATTTAGGGAATAGGGATTGGTTCTGGTGCCTGGTAAAAAAGTAGTGCACAATATAGGGATTAGGGTGCTATTTGAGACACGACTCCAAGACAACAAGCTGTACAATAACTTCTCAACAGGTTTTAACTGTCTTTAACTTCTCATTGTTGCCTCATTTTAGAATTCTAAACTTCAGGCTGTAGTGGATGTGCAGCCAGAGCAAGAGGATGTCCGTCGGGCTCAAGGTACTGACAGGTGGTCTAGGAAGACATGTTGCTACTATGCAAATCATGTTCAAGTTCCATAAATCACCCAGCCCGGCCCCCATTGATAAAGGGCCGTAGTACCTCAAGGTACTGACGGGTGGTTTAGGAAGACATGTTGCTGCTATGCAAATCATGTTCAAGTGAGTTGCTGGCCCTTTGAGGTCCACAATATACACTGAGTGTACAAAACATTAAGAACACCAGCTCTTTCCATGACATTTATTTATATACACACATATGTATGTGGCAAAAAGTATTTAGTATGTGTGTGTAATCCCCATCCCCGATGAGGAGGCCTTTTTTCTTCTGGTAGGCCTTCAACTATAACAAAACGAATTCACATTGTTTTTAATGAATTGCCTAGTTAAAATAAGTATTTGGTCTACAAACAAGCAAGATTTTTAAATAAACACAGACTGACCAGGGGATATAACAACTTATTGAGAAGCTTTTGTTATCCTTATTTGTCCACCATAATTTTAAATCCTCTTCAATTTAAAATGCTAGATGAAGGGACCCTTTTGGAGCACGGCTGAAAATGGTTGATCCTGATTTAAAGGTAAAACTTGCCTTCTTTAGACTAGTTAAATCCTCTTCAGCATTTGTGTTCGATTACAGGCTCAAAATGGCCAGAAACAAAGCACTTTCTTCTTAAACTCATTCTTGTCTATTCTTGTTCTGAGAAATGAGACTATTCCATGCGAGAAATTACCAAGAATCTGAAGATCTTGTACAACACTGTGTGTATTTCCCTTCACCAGAACAGAACTGGCTCTAACCAGAATAGAAAAGAGGAGTGGGAGGCCCCGGTGCACAACTGAGCAAGAGGACAAGTACATTAGAGTGTCTAGTTGCAGCTTCATTAAATAGTACCCCGCAAAACACCAGTCTCAACGTCAGCAGTGAAAGAGGCGACTCCCTTAGGGATGCTGGCCTTCTAGGCAGAGTTGCAAAGAAAATGCCATATCTCAGACTGGCCAATAAAAATAAAAGATTAAGACAGATTCTGTGGCCATCAGTGTAGTTGAACCCACTGAAGTCGGTTTCGCCTTAACAGCAGTCAGGTCGAGACCTGGTCAACGAGCACGCAATGCTGCCCTGAGACGGTGTTTTGATCTTCTTGGTTGTGCAAAACCCACAGTTTCCTCTGTCCTGTGGCTAGAAAAGCCGGATGTGGAGGTCTTGGTGGTTGCACGTGGTCTTCGGTTGTAAGGACCGGTTGGATGTACTGCCAAATTTTCTAAAAGGATTAAATTCTCTGGCAACAGATGTGTTTGTTAAATCCTGCAGATGAAGGGGAGCATGCCATGTATGCCAAATTTTCTAAATTTTAGATTAAATTCTCTGGCAACAGTGTAGATGAACTCCTTCAGCATGCCAATTTCACATTTCAAAACTTGAGACATCTGTGGCATTGTTTTGTTTGACAAAACTGTACATTTTAGTGGCCTTTTGTCCCCAGCACAAGGTGCACCTCTGTAATGATCATGCTGTTTAATTAAACCTCTTAGGGCTGCAATCCCGTTAACGGGATGATATGACAACAGCAGTGAAAGTACAGGGCGCTTCAAAACAACAGAAATCTCATAATTAAAATTCCTCAAAATACATGTATCTTATACCGTTTTAAAGGTAATCTTGTTATTAATCCCAAAGTGTCCTTGTTTCAAATAGAAGGGAGCGAAAGCACCACAAACGATTATGTTAGGTCACCACCAAAAAAGAAAACTGCCAAAGAGAGGAGTCACAAAAGCACAAAGAGATAAAATGAATCACTAACCTTTAATGATCTTCATCCAGATGACACTCATAGGACTTCATGTGAAACATGTATGTTTTTGTTTGATAAAGTTTATATAAAAAATCTGAGTTTACGTTTACTAGTTCCAAAAACATCAAGTGATTTTGCATAGCCACATCAATTCAACAGAAATACTCATCATTAATGTAGATGATAATACAAGTTATACACGTGGAATTATAGATATACCTCTCCTTAATGCAACCGCTGTGTCACATTTTTCAAGAAAACGGAAAAAGCAAACTAATCAAATCAAATTAAGGCGAGGTAGCTTTGTTATTTTTAGATGTTGTCAATGCGAGTGTTCTTGTCCTCTAGTTCGACAATCCTCTTCAATCAGTAATAACCAACAAGTAATCTAACTAACAATTCCAAAACTTTTGTCTTATACACAGTGTAAGGGGATAAAGAATATGTACATAAAGATATATGAATGAGTGATGGTACAGAGCTGCATAGGCAAGATACAGTAGATGGTATCGAGTACAGTATATACATATGAGATGTGTATGTAAACAAAGTGGCAAAGTTAAAGTGGCTAGTGATACATGTATTACATAAGGATGCAGTAGATGATATAGAGTACAGTATATACATATGAAATGTGTATGTAAACAAAGTGGCATAGTTAAAGTGGCTAGTGATACATGTATTACATAAGGATGCAGTCGATGATATAAGTTCATATATACATATGCATATGAGATGAATAATGTAGGGTATTAACATTATATTAGGGAGCATTGTTTAAAGTGGCTAGTGATATTTGGACATCATTTCCCATCAATTCCCATTATTAAAGTGGCTGGAGTTGAGTGTGTTGGCAGTAGCCACTCAATGTTAGTGGTGGCTGTTTAACAGTCTGATGGCCTTGAGATTGTTTTTCAGACTCTCGGTTCCAGCTTTGATGCACCTGTATAGACCTTTTCTGGATGATAGCGGGGTGAACAGGCATACAGGGTGGCAAAATGATCTTTATTGCCTTCCTGTAACATCGGGTGGTGTAGGTGTCCTGGAGGGCAGGTAGTTTGCCCCTTTTGCAATGATGAGACCTCAATAAAACTGCCTTCCTTAAAAGAGGTGTCCTTAGGGCTCAAAATGGCCCGAAACAAAGATGTGTTACTTCTGCAGGTTTCTGGGCAGTTGCCGTACCGGGCGGTGTGCAGCCCGCCAGGATGCTCTGGCTCTATTGTGCATCTGTAGAAGTTTGTGAGTGCTTTTGGTGACAAGCCCACATTTCTCAGCCTCCTGAGGTTGAAGAGGCGCTGCTGCGCCTGTTCTACAATGCTGTCTGTGTGAGTGGACCAATTCAGTTTGTCTGTGATGTGTACTGCCCAGGAACTTAAAACTACCCTCTCCACTACTGTTCCATCGATGTGGATAGGGGTGTCCTCAAGTCCACAATCATCTCCTTAGTTTTGTTGACGTTGAGTGTGAGGTTTTTTCCTGACACCACACTCCGGTAATCTGTAGGCCGTTGTCGTTAAATCCCTACCACAGTTGTGTTTCCGCAAATTGAGATTGAGTTTGCAGCGACTACAAAATTTAGTGACAAATATTACGCAGTCGTGGGTGAACAGGGAGTACAGGAGAGGGCTCAAATAGGCTTTACAGCGAAAGCCCCAGTGTTGAGGATCAGCGGGGTGTTGATTTTTGCCACCCTCACCACCTGGGGGGCGGCCCGTCAGAAGTCAGTACCCAGCACAAATAGAGATAAAAATAATCACTAACCTTTTTGATGATCTTCAGTCGATGAACAGCATTCTCACAGGTATTCCTGTTGTCCAGATACAGTGTGCAGTGTTGTTTGATAAAGTTCATATTTATATAAAAAAATTGGAGTTTACATTGTCAGGTAGGGTGGAGGTTCACTAGTTCCAAAAACATCCAGTGATTTTGCAAGTAGTGCTACAGGGGTAGTCGTTCAACAGGAAATACTCATCTTGAAGCATAAATATAGATTGATAATATGTCAAACATGGAAGCATGCTATAGATATGCCCTGGGCTCCCGTTAATGCAAAATGTCTTACTCACCTCGTCAGATATGTTTTCGTTGCAGGCCGTGTCAAAAAAAAAGGGCAAAATCTGAGACTGCTCTCAGAAAATAAATACAATTTTCCCGCCATGTTGAAGTCAACAGAAACAAGAAATCACATTATAAATATTCCCTTACCTTTGATGATGTTCATCAGAATGCACTCACAGAATCCTAGTTCCACAATAAATGCTTGATTTGTTCGATAATGTCCATGTAGCTACTTTTGTCAGCGCGTTAGATACACATATCTAAACACTCGTGCAGGTCCCGCATAACCCAAAAACTTCAAAAAGTTATTACAGGTCGAAGAAACATTTCAAACTAAGTATATAATCAATCTTTAGGGTTTTGTTATCATAAATCTTCAATAAATCTTCAATGAAGTTCCAACTGGAGAATTCCTTTGTGTCTAGAGAAGCAATGGAATGCAGGTCGATATCATGTGGAATACGCGTGACCAGGAAATGGCTCTCTGCCAGTCACCTGACTCATTCAGTTCTTATTCAGGCCACAACACAGTAGATGCCTCATTTAAGTTTCTAAAGACGGTTGACATCTAGTGGAAGCCCTAGGAAGTGCAACTTCATCCATATCCCACTGTGAATTCAATAGGGCCTGGGTTGAAAATCGACCAACCTCAGATTTCTCACTTCCTGTTTGGATTTCTTCTCAGGTTTTTGCCTGCCATATGAGTTCTGTTATACTCACAGACATCATTCAAACAGTTTTAGAAACTTCAGAGTGTTTCTATCAATACTAATAATAATATGCATATATTATCAACTGAGACTGAGGAGCAGGTCGTTTACTCTGGTACCTCTGCGCACCTTTCATCCAAGCTACTCAATACTGCCCCTGCAGCCATAAGAAGTTTTAATCAGCTTCTTGATATGCCACACTGTCAGGTGGATGGATTATCGTGGCAAAGGAGAAATGTTCACTAACAGGATCTAAACAAATTTATGCACAAAATGTGAGAGAAATAAGCTTTTTTATGGGAAATTTCTGGGATATTTTATTTCAGCTCGTGAAACATGGGACCAAAACTTGACATGTTGCGTTTTATATTTTTGTTTAGTGTATTTGAAGTCATTCCAAATACTTTATCTGGGACTAATTGGGCTTAATTGAACCAATAAGAATAGAAGTCTTGCGCAATGGAACCAATAAGAGTAGACGCAAAAAAAACGCAATCCCCGCCCATCTGGTACTCCTGGCAAGCTAGAGCAACTCAAACAGTATCTGAAAGATTTCAGATAGTATTTGAACCCAGGTCTGGTGGCCACTGGTCTAACCCAGAGACATATATTTAGAGCGTTGGACCAACTTGGAAATTGTAATTTTGTTCTAATTCTAGACATAGTGACATAGAATTATTTAAATGTTTCCCATGTTATGCTAATGGGGTGCTAACATGGGTTATGCTAATGGAGTGCGAATGGAGTGCTAACATGGGTTATGCTAATGGGGTGCTAACATGGGTTATGCTAATGGAGTGCGAATGGAGTGCTAACATGGGTTATGCTAATGGGGTGCTAACATGGGTTATGCTAATGGAGTGCTTGAGTGCTAACATGGTTATGCTAATGGGGTGCTAACATGGGTTATGCTAATGGAGTGCTAACATGGGTTATGCTAATGGGGTGCTAACATGGGTTATGCTAATGGGGTGCTAACATGGGTTATGCTAATGGAGTGCGAATGGGTTGTGCTAACATGGGTTATGCTAATGGAGCTAGCATTTATGCTAATGGAGTGCTAATGGAGTGCTAAATGCTGAAGTTAATCGCAACATAGCTAATGGAGTGCTAATGGAGTGCTACATGGTTATGCTGGGGTGCTAACATGCCTCCATAGAATCTGAAGCCTTAATCGCCCAGCTGTCTAAACACATGGTTCTGGTCTAACCAATCAATCAAATGTATTTATAAAGCCCTTTTACATCAGCCAATGTCACAAAGTGCTGTATAGAATCCCAGCCTAAAACCCCAAACAGCAATGCTGATGTTGAAGCACGGTGGCTAGGGAGGTACTCCCTAGAAAGGCAGGAACCTAGAAAGAAACCTAGAGAGGAACCAGGCTAAGAGGGTGGCCAGTCCTCTTCTGGCTGTGCCGGGTGGAGATTATAACAGTACATGGCCAAGACGTTCAAACGTTCGTAGATGACCAGCATGGTCAAATAATAATAATAATAATCACAGTGGTTGTAGAGGGTGCACCTCAGGAGTAAATGTCAGTTGGCTTTTCATAGCTGAGCTTTTCGGTTAGAGACAGCAGGTGTGGTAGAGAGAGAGAGTCCAAAACAGCAGATCCGGGGGAAGGTAGCATGTCTGGTGAACAGGTCAGGGTTCCATAGTCGCAGGCAGAATATATATATATATATATATTAGAGAGTAAACCTCTCTCATTCCCACAGGAGACAGTCCTGCCCCTCCTCCCAGCTCCGTCCCTCTACACCGGGAGGACTGACCTGTCCAACACCAGCAGAACCACAACAACACTTCCAACACCTGTCAGAAGTGCGGAGAGCAGTTCTCTACCTTCTACAAGCTGCGTGTCCACCTGACCACCCACAGGGAGAGAAGCCCTTCTCCTGTCCAGACTGTAAGTCCGCTTCTCAGCCCGGGGGCTGTAGGAGTCACACCAGAGGGTAGGTTCAGTTGATTTGACTGCGTCCCAAATGGGATCCTATTACCATTGGACTCTGGTCAAAAGTATGTCCCAAATGGGATCCTATTACCATTGGGATCTTGTCAAATATCCCATTTGGGACGCACTGGGATCCTATTGACAGGAACATTTGGGATGTATCCCCTCTTTATTTAAATTGGTTCAGTTTAAAAAACATTTTTTTAAAAACAAAGAAAATCCCAGAACAATGAAAGTGTTAAAGCTGAAATCCGACCATTGGGATCCACTGTTCACCCAGACTGTCCCAGACTGTTGACCCAGACTGTTGACCCAGGCCGTTGACCCAGACCGTTCACTATATTCACTCCAGACCGTTCACCCAGACCGCTCACCCAGACCGCTCACCCAGGATGTTCACCCAGACTGTTCACCCAGACTGTTCACCCAGACTGTTCACCCAGATTGTTCACCCCAGGCTGTTCAATTTAAAAACTGTTTAAAAGACTGTTCACAGACTGTTCACCCAGACTGTTCACCCAGACTGTTCACCCAGGCTGTTCACCCAGACTGTTCACCCAGGCTGTTCACCCAGACCGCTTCATTCACGACTGTTCACCCAGACCGTTCACCCAGACCGTTTCACCCAGACTGTTCACTGTTCACCCAGACTGTTCACCCAGACTGTTCACCCAGACCGTTCACCCAGACCGTTCACCAGACTGTTCACCCAGACTGTTCACCCAGACTGTTCACCCAGACTGTTCACCCAGACCCGTTCACCCAGACTGTTCACAGACTGTTCACCCAGACTGTTCACCCAGACTGTTCACCCAGGCGCTAATGTTGTAATGAGGGTCCAGCAGCGCACCAGCAAATATGGTGTTCTAGCGCGCGTGCAATGATGTCCGAGGGAAAAGTAAAGTGTTCATCGTTTTCAGTAACTTCTTTATTATTGTAATATCCTAAATGGACGTGGCAGTTCCACCAAATGCAGATTCCATGTTAAAGGATCACTTTAGTCAAACAATATATTTAGGGTATTTTCATTCATTAGCCAATGTTTGTACAACCCCCCAAAAAAAAAAAAAAAATGTTTTAATAATAATTGTGCATTTCAAGTTTTGTAGATTGAGCACTTATTGTCCAAAGCAAAAACTCTGATCGTTAAAAAAAAAATGTTTAATTTAAATACACTTATTTCCAATGGGGTCCTGGGTGTAGGTACACATCAAGGAGAGACCACACCCCTGCCACGACTGTGGTAAAAGGTTCCTTTCCTGGGAGACCTGAAGAGACACCAGCAGAGCTTCTCCGAGGAGAGACCGTACAGCTGCTCCGAGTGCAGGAAGAGTTTCACCCAGCCGGGGTTCTAAGGGCACACCAGGGACACACACCGGGGTAAAAGGTTACCGCTGCCCCTACTGTCACAAGGACTTCTTCACTGCCTCCAGTCTGAGGAGACACAGGAAGCAGGCGCATGCGGAAGAGACCGTTACGCTGCCCCTAGTGGTGGGCTCCAACTGTCACATGCTGGAGAGCCTGGGTCAAGCTGAAGCTGGTGTACCAGGACGCTGAAGGTCATAGTGAAGGAGGAGGAGGATCCTGCTTTTGGTGAGTACATGTTCTGTCACATGTCATGGTCACACCTTATTATGTCAGACCGGTTTAGTTACACACCAACTACTAATAAAACGAAGTATCAAATCAAATCAAATCACATTTTATTTGTCACATACACATGGTTAGCAGATGTTAATGCGAATGTAGCTAAATGCTTGTGCTTCTAGTTCCGACAATGCCGTAATAACCAACAAGTAATCTAACTAACAATTCCAAAACTACTGTCTTATACACAGTGTAAGGGGATAAAGAATATGTACATAAAGATATATGAATGAGTGATGGTACAGAGCAGCATAGGCAAGATACAGTAGATGGTATTGAGTACAGTATATACATATGAGATGAGTATGTAAACAAAGTGGCATAGTTAAAATGGCTAGTGATACATGTATTACATAAGGATGCAGTAGATGATATAGAGTACAGTATATACGTATGCATATGAGATGAATAATGTAGGGTATGTAACATCATATTAGGTAGCATTGTTTAAAGTGGCTAGTGATATATTTTACATCATTTCCCATCAATTCCCATTATTAAAGTGGTTGGAGTTGAGTCAGTGTCAGTGTGTTGGCAGCAGCCACTCAATGTTAGTGGTGGCTGTTTAACAGTCTGATGGCCTTGAGATAGAAGCTGTTTTTCAGTCTCTCGGTCCCAGCTTTGATGCACCTGTACTGACCTCGCTTCTGGATGATAGCGGGGTGAACAGGCAGTGGCTCGGGTGGTTGTTGTCCTTGATGATCTTTATGGCCTTCCTGTAACATCGGGTGGTGTAGGTGTCCTGGAGGGCAGGTAGTTTGCCCCGGTGATGCGTACCAGGCGGTGATACAGCCCGCCAGGATGCTCTCCGATTGTGCATCTGTAGAGGTTTGTGAGTGCTTTGGTGATAAGCCAAATTTCTTCAGCCTCCTGAGGTTGAAGAGGGGCTGTGCGGTGGACCAATTCAGTTTGTCTGTGATGTGTGCCGAGGAACTTAAAACTTACTACCCTCTCCACTACTGTTCCATCGATGTGGATAGGGGTGTTCCCTCTGCTGTTTCTGAAGTCCACAATCATCTCCTTAGTTTTGTTGACGTTGAGTGTGAGGTTATTTTCCTGACACCACACTCCGAGGGCCCTCACCTCCTCCCTGTAGGCCGTCTCGTCGTTGTTGGTAATCAAGCCTACCACTGTTGTGTCGTCCGCAAACTTGATGATTGAGTTGGAGCGTGCGTGGCCACGCAGTCGTGGGTGAACAGGGAGTACAGGGAGAGGGCTCAGAACGCACCCTTGTGGGGCCCCAGTGTTGAGGATCAGCGGGGTGGAGATGTTGTTGCCTACCCTCACCACCTGAGGGCGGCCCGTCAGGAAGTCCAGTACCCAGTTGCACAGGGGCGGGATCGAGACCCAGGGTCTCGAGCTTGATGACGAACTTGGAGGGTACTATGGTGTTGAATGCCGAGCTGTAGTCGATGAACAGCATTCTCACATAGGTATTCCTCTTGTCCAGATGGGTTAGGGCAGTGTGGTTGAGATTGCATCGTCTGTGGACCTATTTGGGCGGTAAGCAAATTGGAGGGGTCTAGGGTGTCAGGTAGGGGTGGAGGTGATATGGTCCTTGACTAGTCTCAAAGCACTTCATGATGACGGAAGTAGAGTGCTACGGGCGGTAGTCGTTTAGCTCAGTTACCTTAGCTTTCTTGGGAACAGGAACAATGGTGGCCCTCTTGAAGCATGTGGGAACAGCAGACTGGTATAGGGATTGATTGAATATGTCCGTAAACACACCGGCCCAGCTGGTCTGCGCATGCTCTGAGGGCGCGGCTGGGGGATGCCGTCTGGGCCTGCAGCCTTGCGAGGTTGACACGTTTAAATGTTTTACTCACCTCGGCTGCAGTGAAGGAGAGTCCGCATGTTTTCCTTGCAGGCTGTGTCCCAGTGGCACTGTATTGTCCTCAAAGCGGGCAAAAAAGTTATTTAGTCTGCCTGGGAGCAAGACATCCTGGTCCGTTTTCTTCTTTGTAGTCCATGACTGACTGTAGACCCTGCCACATACCTCTTGTGTCTGAGCCGTTGAATTGAGATTCTACTTTGTTCTGTACTGACGCTTAGCTTGTTTGATAGCTTGCGGAGGTATAGCTGCACTATTTGTATTCGTCATGTTACCAGTCACCTTGCCTGATTAAAAGCAGTGGTTCGCCAGTTTCATCACCGAATGCTGCCATCAATCCACGGTTTCTGGTTAGGGAATGTTTTAATCGTTGCTACGGAACAACATCTTCAACGCACGTTCTAATGAACTCGCACACGAATCAAGCGTATTCGTCAATGTTGTTATCTGACGCAATACGAAACATATCCCAGTCCACGTGATGGAAGCAGTCTTGGAGTGTGGGAATCAGCTTGGTCGGACCAGCGTTGGACAGACCTCAGTCGGGAGCTTCTGTTTTGAGTTTTCTGTCTGTAGGCAGGGATCAGCAAAATGGGAGTCGTGTCAGCTTTTCCGAAGGAGGCGGGGCAGGGCCTTATATGCGTCGCGGAAGTTAGAGTAACAATGAGCCAAGGTTTTTCCAGCCCTGGTTGCGCAATCGATATGCTGATACAATTTAGGGAGTCTTGTTTTCAGATTAGCTTTGTTAAAATTCCCAGCTACAATGAATGAGCCTCCGGGATAAATGGTGGTGGCTTCCAGTTTGGTAAAGAGTTAAATAAAGTTCATTCAGAGCCATCGATGTCTGCTTGGGGGAATATATACGGCTGTGATTATAATCGAAGAGAATTCTCTTGGTAGATAATGCGAATGACATTTGATTGTGAGGAATTCTAAATCAGGTGAACAGAAGGATTTGAGTTCCTGTATGTTTCTTTGATCACACCATGCCGTTAGCCATAAGGCATACGCCCGCCCCTCTTCTGCCAGAAAGATGTTTGTTTCTGTCGGCGCGATGCGTGGAGAGTCCCGCCTGGCTGCACCGCTCCGATAGCGTCTCTCCAGTGAGCCATGTTTCCGTGAAGCAAAGAACGTTACAGTCTCTGATGTCCCTCTGGAATGCTACCCTTGCTCGGATTTCATCAACCTTGTTGTCAAGAGACTGGGCATTGGCGAGAAGAAT